>NW_016809524.1:139495-146383 GCF_001698545.2 Rhinopithecus bieti | reverse complement strand
CCTCGTGATCCGCCCGTCTCGGCCTCCCAAAGTGCTGGGATTACAGGCTTGAGCCACCGCGCCCGGCCTCCTTCCTCTTTCTACAGAGCTCTACCACTCATGCTTTTGAGAACTTTGTTCAAACACTGCTGCATGGAAATGTCTCCACCAAAGGAAAAGGGCAACCTATCTCCAACTGGCCTGACCTGGCCCACAGACCTCTGCTTTGCTCTCCCACGCTCTTATCGTCATCTGACATGACATATCAACACGCATTTCTCAGTTGGGCACGGTGGCTCACACCTGTAATCCCAGCACTTTGGGAGGCCGAGACAGGCAGATCACATGAGGTCAGGAGTTCGAGACCAGCCAGGCCAACAGGGTGAAACCCCATCTCTACTAAAAGTACAAAAATTAGCTGGGCGAGGTGGTACGTGCCTGTAATCCCAGCTACTCAGGAGGCTGAGGCAGGAGAATCGCTTGAATTCACTCAGGAGGCAGAGGTTGCAGTGAGCCGAGATCACAGCACTGCACTCCAGCCTGGGTGACAGAGCAAGACCCTGTCTCCAAAAAAACCACACATTTCTAATTTACCACCTGATAGAACATGAGTTTAGGAGAATAAGAACTTCTGTCTTGTAGGCTTGTTGTATCCCCAGCCCCTGAAACAATATCCAGGACGTCGTAGGCACTCAAAACATAATAGAACATACTGATCAATATTATAATAATATAATATGATATGCTACTGATAATAGAAATGACGAAAAACAAATCCAGGAAAGAACTTCAAGTCCCAAAAGAAAAATTTTTATAAAAACAAAACATAAATTTCGAAAAAATATGTTTCCAGTCACAGCTGCCCGCAGAGAACAGGGTGGAACACCCAACAAGAAACTAACACGTAAACACCTCATGGCCAACACAGCACACAGCAGCCTGCTTGTCTCAGGCAGCCGCTCTGCACACAGGACCCTTTCAGAGAGTCCAGGGAGTAAATGCCAGCCAGGTTTGAACATGTTACAATGTCAGTCCCTGAAGCCACAGGCTATTTTCGGGTGTCAGGCAAACCCACAATCTTCTGTAACAGCCAAACTACTGCAAATCTGAAAACCATCTCCCTGCGGTCTTTAAGGGGACAGGACTCTGGGATTGTGCCTAGAACTCCTCTTGCTGAAAGGAACCTAGTGCCTGCTGCATTAACAGTGACTCAGGCACGGGTGGGCTTGGGGTCTCCATCCCCCAGATGTGAGCTGGAGGCCCTACATCCTTTTGTGCCTCATATTGTGCTGGTTTTTTATTTTTAAAATTAAAAAAATAATAATAATTTGAGACAAAGTCTTGCTCTATCACCCAGAATGGAGTGCAGTAGTGCAATCACGGCTCACTGCAGCCTCCACCTCCTAGCCTCAAGTGATCCTCCCACCTCAGCCTCCTGAGTAGCTGGGACTAAAAGCACGGGCCACTACGCCCAGATAATTTTTTTTTTTTTTTTTTTTTTTTTGGAGAGATGGTCTTGTTATGTTGTTCGGGCTGGTCTCAAACTCCTGGCCTCAAGCGATCCTTCCACCTTGGCTTCCCAAAGTGTTGGCATTACAGGCAAGAGCCACCATACCCAGTGTGCTTGGCTTTTTAAATGAGAAGAGGAACAAGACAGCGTTCTTCCGTACCTCATCACACCCGCAGTGAAACACTTGGCACATGCTATCTTGTTTGTAACTTCAGCTGACATGAGGTCACTTGGAAGCAAAAAATTAAAACCCAATGACATTTACAGGGAGGCGTTCAACCAGCAGACTTCACCTAAACGTCACCAGCTCCGTTTCATTACAGTCAATGAGTGTTGATTTTTACACAGTCTCTGCATCCCATGCTTGGTTAGGACAGTGGTTTTCAGCTCAGGAGTGATCTCCCAGGAGATATTTGGCAATGTCCAGAGACATCTGTGAGACAACTGGAGGAGGGAGTGTCATTGACATTTAGCGCGCACAGGCCAGAGATGCTGCTAAACATGCTACAATGCAGAGAACAGCCTCACAACAAAGAATAATCCCTCCCCAAATACCAGTAGTGCCCAGATCAAGTGACTCCGGGTTAGTCAGTCCACACAGGTGAACAAAGGTACCCTGGGGAAGGGTAACCTTAAGCATTGCAGTGAGGCTGGAGGAACAATGGGGTTGATAAGATCTGGTACACCTTGGGGCTTCTGAGATATGTCTTTGCAGCCAACTAAGGATTCTTTTCTTTTCTTTTCTTTTTTTTGAGACAGGGTCTCACCGTGTCACCCAGGCTGGAGTGCAGTGGTATGATCTCAGCTCACTGCAACCTCTGCCTCCCAGGTTCAAGTGATTCTCATGCCTCAGCCTCCCAAGTAGCTGGGACTATAGGCATGCGCCACCACGCTTGGCTAATTTTTATATTTTTAGTAGAGATGGTGTTTCACCATGTTGACCAGGCTGGTCACAAACTACTGGCCTCAAGTGATCGGCCTGCCTCAGCCTCCCAAAGTGATTATACACAGGCATGAGCCACTGTGCCCGGCCTAACATAGGCAAATCTACCACCTGGCCATGGCTGAACATACCCTGGGCCAGAAAAGGAGCTTCCTCAGCCTGTGGGTGGCAGAGGTGAGACCCACGCGGCCAACTGTTGGCTCGTTTTTATTTCCTTAGAGGATGTCTCAGCCTCTGCTACTCTTACCACTCGGCATCCAGGCAGTTCTTGGCTTCACTCATGTGGTGACAACACAGTTCATCTCCGAACTGTACACAGGCAAAAAATGTCCCAGCTTGCTCATGAGACAAGCACCTAGCTTGGCTGCCAAAAACATCCTGGTATTTCAACTCGTGCTGCTTCTCTGTCTGCAAAGAGGAAACCAGCTACCTCAACAGAGGAGGAGGAACATTCCAGAGAGGGCACAGAGCAAATCTCTGCAGAGAATGCCAACGTCTTTGTCCTCTCTGTGGCACAGGGATGCAGGAGGCAGTGCATGGAGGTACGGAGGCTGGAGAGCCTCTGCTTCCCAAGCCTGCTACTTCCGCAAGACAGAAAAGGCGGGGGGGAGTCACAGCTTGCATTCAGAAGTGACAAGAGGGTGTCTCCAGCTTATGCTCTTAGCAGTCCTCATGGCTGCTTTAACTAGCTGGGAAACTAAAGCTCAGAAGCTTAAAGCCTTTCTCAAAGGTGATGCACTGAGCAAGTGAACGAGTTGGGATTCGAAGCTAGGACTATGAAAGTAATAGTAAGTGCTTAGTCGCCAGGCACTGTTCTGTTGCTTAATGCATGTTAAGACATCTGATCATCCAAACAAGTCTAGGAGGTGGCTACTGCTGTTACTTCAACTGTTTTTGTTTTTTGGTTTGTTTGTTGAGACAGAGTCTCACTCTGTCACCCATGGAGGAGTATAGTGGCATGATCTTGGCTCACTGCAACCTCTATCTCCTGGGTTCAAGCAATTCTTCTGCCTCAGCCTCCCGAGTAGCTGGGACTACAGGCGTGTGCCACCACATGTGGTTAATTTTTGTATTTTTAGTAAAGACGGGGTTGCGCCGTGTTGCCAGGGTGGTCTTGAACACCTGACCTCCGGTGATCCACCTGCCTCGGCCTCCCAAAGTGCTGGGATTACAGGCATGAGCCACCGAGCCCGGCCTACTCCGACCATTTTTAAAGAAACTGAGGTACAGAGGGATCGTTGGCACGTGGAAGGTCTCACAGCAGCTGAGTGGTGAGCCGGGGGTCTACTGCAGAGAGTATAACCTGCCCCCATGAGGCCCATTCTCACCTCCTCAAGGGGCTGCTTGGGGTGACCAGGTCCAGACTGCCCTTGCCCACTTTGCAGGTGAGACCCTAGGAGGATCTAGAGTCCCGAGTGTGCAGGGGACAGTACCCAGGGGACTGTCACTGAGGTGAACGAGTGCAGCAGGCCAGGTGGCGACTTCTATGAACCAGTGACCCCACTGCGAGGCCCCATACAAAGCGGCAGCTGGTGGTTGCCAGTCACTGACATCTAGGGGCTCAGAGTGGTTTTTACCTACCAGATTTCAAAAATCTTCCAACCCCACCCTTCCCCTCTCTAAAAATTTAAACAATTTAAAAATCTTCATGAGGCCAAAGGCAACCCATAAGCAGGTCAGAGACGGCCACAAGGAGGCCCACGGCACAACTGTGAGTCCAGGGCCATGAAATGAGAAAGGCACCTCCCGCTCCCATAACTGGTGCCGGATTCTAACTGGGCCAGTGAACGTGGAGACTGGTCATCTGGCCAAGAACTCTTTAAGCCCGTTTTATAGCTGAAAGTTCCTTCTTCTAGCATTGAGCTGGCGGGATTTTTCCTTCTCAGGACAATAAAACTGCATTTCTGTCCTCGACCCCACCCATCTGGCACCTGCACCACAGCAAACTTCAGTTTTCCACCCAGTTCTCTTTTGTTCAGTGGAAAAAATGAGCTACAGTTCCCAGAAGAAAATGAGAACAGGGTTATTACTAAGAAGATGCTCTTTTTCAGAAAGGCAGTTGAAGGCAGTGGGGAAGGTCACATTGAGGGCGGAGTCGGGGCAGCCCCACTGCTACTCCCTCCTGCGGGACCACCCAGTCTAGAGAAGCAGCTATGCGCTGGCCCTCCCTGTTGGCTCTCAGAGGCACAAATCAGAGGTAGCAGCGTTTCCAAGAAGTCAGATTCAAATTCTAGGACAGTTGACATTTCCTGCAGGTGTGACCGAGAACCAAGAAGAGGTGATTTTGTGAAGGCCTTGCTTGCAGGCAGAAATAACCTGTCTTCTCTGTCTGTCTGCTCTGGGGGGCTACAGGAAGGAGATGAAGGTCTGTCCCCCACCTCTCCCCACCCCACCATGCCCTAGACCTTAGTCCCTCCCCAGTGAAGAACGCCTTTACCACCGTGGGAGAGACAGAGGAGTATGAATGAATGACAGCACCCCAAGCTGACCCTGCCTGGGGCATCTCTTCTACACATGTGGCTCCTGTGGTGCTTTATTTAGCATGAGACTGTTCAGAATGTTTATTTTTGGCTCAGTTTTAGGGGACAGTTTTCACAAATAGAATGACAGCTATGATCTTCTCTCTAAGAAAAGAGCTTGGACAATCCACCATCAGGCATTCAGTTTCAAGAGCTTCACTGTCCCTCGGTTCCATTCTGGGACCTCCCCTCCATTGGAAGACCCTCTCCTTTAATCAAAACATGACACAAGATGACAGTGACTCCCCACGGCGAGTCCCATTGGCAGTGCTGAGCCAGTGATGGGGGCCCAGTCAGGGTCCCTGAAGGAAAGAAATGTTACTCTCCAAACTGAGGAGACGTTACAAAGAGATTCTTTATAAGGGAAACTAACAAGGAAGGTGCTATGTATCAGGGCTGGCTACAGCCAGGAGCTGTCACCACCCTGGGGCCTGAAGGGGAGGGAGTAGTGTTCCTGGAACATGGAGACAGTAGCTGCAGCCACGGGACAGTGCAGCCCCACAGCAGCTGTGGCCCAGCTAGGGGGGCACAGCCAACCCATGGAAACCCTCATCTCATCTCCTCTGTCCTTCCTATCTCCTACTAGTTCTCCTCCTCCTTGGCCAAAGCAAAGAGAAGTCCTTGCTGATGAAGCCCACCAAGGTCAGCCCCTGTAGGCCCAGAGAAGAAAGGAGAGGGGTGGAGAGTGGATCTGGAGCTGGGGATTGGGGGGCAGAAGAAACCCAACATATTTCATCTTGCTAATGGCCAACATGAAGACCGCAGGAGGAGGCACCAAAAGAGCGTGCGGGGCTGTGGATCTTCCACGCTGAGTCTCCACCTCCCACTGTCCCTGAGCAGCAGGGGAATCCCGAGGTTTGCTACTAAAATGCTGAACGACTGGGCAGATTGTTCAGCAGCTCTGGGTCCTGGTTTCCTTCCACGTCAAGTATAAAGGTGGAACCCAACAGGCCCTAAGGTGTGGCAGTCAGTCAGTACTGCCGAAGAGGGAGGCCTACGTGTGGGCCCTCTCAATGCCACTCCGGAACTCTGTGGTCTCAGACCAGGGACGGAGCCTCTCCATGCCTCAGTGTCCTCACTTGCAAAGGAGGGGAGTGAGAGCACCTTCCCCAAAGGCTGCGGTTATGAGGAAACGCGGTCACGCATATAAAGTGTTGAACAAAATCCCAGGCACACACAAAACACGCAATCCCCTCTCCAGCTCTCATGTTCCCCAAGTTTGGGCCGTGTCTAAGGATTTTTACATGCCTTATACACCTGGACCTCCCTCGTGCTGCTATTTTTTGTGAAAGCAATTTTCTTCATTGAATGATCCCATTAACTAGAACCTGCAAACCCAGCCTGAACATTCTAGCATCGAAACCTTCTCTTTTAAGCTCCGCAGTATGCACAGCCCTGCCCCAAAACCCCACGGAGAAGATCGCTTCTGCTTCAAAGATCTTGGTGTGTGTGCTATTTATACCAAATGTTAGCGATGCCTCCTCGCTGAGCCTCCGGCTCGTAAGTCAATGCAAAACCAGCCACACTGCCTTGTCGCTCAGCGGCAGCACCACGGGCTTCTGCCTCCGTGCTTGAAGTGAATGGCGGAGGGGGTGCCCTGACAGAAGATGCGTGTGCTGGAAGGGAAATGAGACCATTGCCTCCCCAAGGCGCCACTGCTGTGCTCACCGTCTGCAGGGCAAACCTGCCACAGCCTGGGGCCTCAGCTACTCATCCTAGAATCCACTCTGTATGGACAGCTGTTTCCAAGCCCATGTGCTCTGGATTGCCAAGTGAGTGATCTACAGCAAGCTAGATCTAATCTATATCCACATCTAATACATATCAAATCTCTGTATCAATAAATAGATACCAAATCTCTACGTCAATTCTTTCTGTCAAATCTGTCTATATCTAATCTCTAATCTTTTTTTTTTTTTTTTTTTTTTTTTTTTTTT
>NW_016809524.1:118953-139142 GCF_001698545.2 Rhinopithecus bieti | reverse complement strand
CGGCCTCCCAAAGTGCTGGGATTACAGGCTTGAGCCACCGCGCCCGGCCTTTTTTTTTTTTTAATAGAGTTTTGCTCTTGTTGCCCAGACTGGAGTGCAATGGCATGATCTCAGCTCATGGCAACCTCCACCTCCTGGGTTCAAGCAATTCTCCTGCCTCAGCCTCCAGAGTAGCTGGGATTACAGGCATGTGCCACCACGCCAGGCTAATTTTGCATTTTTAGTAGAAATGGGGTTTCTCCATGTCGGTCAGGCTGGTCTCGAACTCCTGACCTCTGGTGATCCGCCCACCTCAGCCTCCCAAAGTGCTGGGATTACAGGCGTGAGCCACCGCGCCCGGCCTCTAATCTCTTTCTATATCTTATTGTTATCTATATCTATCTTGCAACACAGCAGTGAAGGAGATAGTATTTCCTGTGTCACCTGGCTCTAGTTCAGGTTCTATCTCTTACTGACTATACAACTTTTAAAAGGAAACTTGGTCTCTCTGGCTTTAGCGGGCTCCTCTGTAAAATGGGGTTAAGGTTAGTATCTCCAGGGTTTATTTCCCAATATACGAAAGCTAAACTGCTAGGTTCAAAGGTTCAAATCTTGCTGCCTTTGCTACCTGTTGGGCAAGTAACTTAACCTCTTTGAGCCTCAGTTTCTCATCTATAAAATGGGGATGACAGTAATACCTCCCATATCAGACAGCTGTAAAACGCAAATGAGCAAATCCATGTAAAGAACTTAACTTAGAAGAGTGCCACGCGTGCAGTATAAATGCTTAATTCATGTAAAAGTGCTAAATGTATGAATCTATGTCCAATTTACACTTCCCATCTCAATGAAACATCTATTCCATGTATGTAATCATTATTGACAAGAGCGATCTTTTTTGGGGGGGGGAATAGGAGTCTTACTCTGTCGCCCAGGCTGGAGTGCAGTGGCGCAATCTCGGCTCACTGCAAGCTCCACCTCCCGGGTTCACGTCATTCTCCAGACTCAGCCTCCCGAGTACCTGGGACTACAGGCGCCCACCACCACGCCTGGCTAATTTTTTTGTATTTTTAGTAGAGACGGGGGTCTCACCGTGTCAAGCCAGAATGGTCTCGATCTCCTGACCTCGTGATCCATCTGCCTCAGCCTCCCAAAGTCTTGGGATTACAGGCGTGAGCCACCACGCCCGGCCAAGAGCGATCATTTTAAGTGTTCTGAGTTAAGGGCTTAAATTCAAACTTTAAATGTCCTGGGTGAAGTCCACTCCCAACAAGAAGAGAGGAATGGTGATCTCAACACGATCTATTTTTTGAAATGGTGCGTGTGGCTGCACTTTGGGGAACTTGCTGGCTATTTGTGGAATGTTGTTTCACATCATTGACCCTGAGTCATACAGACTAAAAAGGATCCCGTGGTCAGGGGACTGCAGATCCTCCCTGAGAACGACTCCATGCTCTAAGTCCAGACTCCCTGTCCGCTGAGCCAAGTCTCTGCCCAGGCAGTGGTCTGGCTGGTCACCTCCCTGCCCCACCAGGACTAAATAGAGACGCAGCAAATCAGAGCCAGAGGAAAACATTATAGTAAAAACGATCTGGTCCCTCCCCAAACTAGCCTTCTCTGCCCCAGAGAGGTTCTTCTGCCACAAGGAGGCTGACGGGGAAAAGAACAGATGGGCTGAGACGCAATTTAGTCTCACCATCCTCTCAACAGATGCTGGGCACCATAAGAATTAATGGGCTGGAGACTCAGGTGAGAGCCATTCAGAAGCTCCCTGATTATTCCAAAAACCACTCTCTGTGGAGGAAAAGGTTAATCGAAGCCCAGAGCCGGAAGAGTGGAGAGGAGACAGCAATTGCTTTAATCCCGGGAGTGGGGAAGAGCTTCACAAGAAAGAAGTTTGCACAAATGAGCCTGTGGTCTATCCCTGAAAGAAGAACCAGGCCTAAATATCAAGATATTTGAACAACCTTCTTCAGTCCAGAAACCTTGGCAAACCCCTCTCCAAACCCCAGCCAAGTAGCTGGATTAAGAAAAAAAAAAATTTTTTTTTTTAACTCTGCACGTTCTCTGCACTATTAAGCCATAAATCTCTTAGGAAGCCATCTCCTGATGAGGTTTCTTCTCCCATAACGATCCAACAGGATCCAGTTTTTACACATATGATGCACATGTTCCTGCGAATCGTGGGTTATTGTATACCTAGAGCCAGTCATGTCAATGCAGGCCTGGACACATTAGAAGATGAATATGTCGGCCAGGCACAGTGGGTCATGCCTGTAATCCCAGCACCTTTGGAAGCCAAGATGGACGGATCACGAGGTCAGGAGTTCGAGATCAGCCTGGCCAACATGGTGAAACCTCATTTCTACTAAAAATACAAAAACCAGCCAGGTGTGGTGGCACGTGCCTGTAATCCCAGCTACTCAGGAGACTGAGGCAGGAGAACTGCTTGAACCTGGGAGGCGGAGGTTGCGGTGAGCCGAGATCATAGCATTGCATTCTGGCCTGGGTGACAGAGCAAGACTCTGTCTCAAAAAAAAAAAAAAAAAAAAGATGAATGTGTCACGACCGCAGCCTACAGCTGGCTAAAGTCTGAACTTAAACCAGAAAGGGTGATGTTTGAACATAAACAAGAGAACAAACAAGGAAGTCACAATTGTATGGCTGGAAGTGTCTTTGTAAAATAAACTGTCCTCAGAACAAACGAGGTTATTCCAGGGTTTCCTAACCTTGCCACTACTGACATTTGAGGCTTTTTTTCTTTTAGCAGGAGGGGGTGCTTTCCTGTGCATTACAGGATGTTTAGTAGCATCCCTGATCTCTACCCACATGCCAGTAGCATCCTTCACCCCAAAGTTATGACAATTACAAATGTTGGTACAGTGGCTCATGCCTGTAATTCCAGCACTTGGCGAGGCTGAGGCAGGTGGACTGCTTGAGCCCAGAAATTCAAGACCAGCCAGGACAACATAGCGAAATCCCAACTCTACAAAAATTACAAAAATTAGCATGCACCTGTAGTCCCAACTACTCGGGAGGCTGAGACGGGCGCCCAGGAGGTTGAAGCTGCAGTGAGCTGAGATGGAGTCACCGCACTCCAGCCTGGTTAACAGAGTGACAGAGCAAGACTGTCTCTCAAAAATAAAAGGAAAAAGTCTCAGGTGATTGTCAAATGTCTCCTTGGTGGTCAAAATTGACCTAGTTGAGAACTACTGGTTTATACTGAAGTTTTAAGTTCAGCTGAACATCAGTCAGCTAATTAGCTATTAGCCAAATTTCAGACATCAGCCCCTAGCTCAGCATAACACTGCTAAGACCTAAAGTTCCTTCAGCCTGCCAAATGCTCACATCAGACATTAGTTCGACTGGATGGCCTTGAATTTAAGTCTCTCTCCTTCTCTCCTACCTCCTTAGTCCTTTTCTTTCTCCCCTGCCTGATTAAGTAATTCTTTATTCATCTTGACATTATAATGACACAAAAGCATTGAAGGAGCGAACGCCTTAATTGAATCTAAGAAAAACTGGCATTGTTTTTTATAGGAATCCAGACATACTATGCAAAAAAATTCAGAACTGTTATTGGGGTCTTTTTGCAAGGTTAACTCTTAACTATAAGCTCTTCAGCACATCTCACCTCCTGGGTTCAGAAGCTCAAACCTCACCTCTCCAGCTCTGATTCCCCACTACCTGGGAGATTTTACAACCACGTCCACTTTACCCGGTCACTCTCTTACGAACATGTTTGTCTTATTTCCACCCACTTATTACTATCTGAAGTTACAGATGCATTTATTAACATCTTTTTGTATCTTTTTCATCTGACTCGCCTAGAATGGATGCTTTCTAGGTAAGGAACCTTCTGTTTTTCTCTCTGCTGTATCTTTGGCATTTAGCACAAGGCCTGGCCTCCACATGGCCCAACAGCGATCTATAGAATAAGGAAATAGATGAATGCTTTTACATAGATATAATTTCTCAAGTGTTAACTTCCATTCACATCCACTACTCATTTTCTACAGCAGCCTTGTTCACAATAATCACGGCCTCCGCATCATCTTTAAATCATGTGAATGTCATTTCCTTCCCTCTACCCCCAGTTAGCTGATCAAAGAAAGTCAAGTAACTGGTTGGTTTCGAAAAACGAGAAGTTGGGAGTTTTCCCCTGAGGCCTTTGATCTCCAGGTCCTGAGGGGGATCTCAGCATAACTGATGACCTGCTCCCCCTCTAACTCTAGCCGAGTTCACAAATGCCCAGATTGACAAATCTTGACTCAAAAGAGCCCCTTTTGGCCAGGCGCGGTGGCTCAAGCCTGTAATCCCAGCACTTTGGGAGGCCGAGACGGGCGGATCACGAGGTCAGGAGATTGAGACCATCCTGGCTAACACGGTGAAACTCCGTCTCTACTAAAAAAAAAAATACAAAAAACTAGCCGGGCGAGGTGGTGGGCGCCTGTAGTCCCAGCTACTCGGGAGGCTGAGGCAGGAGAATGGCGTAAACCTGGGAGGCGGAGCTTGCAGTGAGCTGAGATCCGGCCACTGCACTCCAGCCCGGGCGGCAGAGTGGGGAAAAAAAAAAAAAAAAAAAAAGAGCTCCTTTTATTACATCTCCCAAGGTGTCTCAGTGTTTGAGTGGAGGCCATTAGCTAATTGACAGAGAGCCTCTTGAGGGTGGGGGGAGTAGGGGCAGGAGGAGGCAGAGATGCTAAAATTAAATGACACGAGACCTTGCCAATTGGAGTGGATTCAGAAATGATCAACTGTCTTGGGGATCGATGAGAAAGAGAGAATCAAGTAATAAGGATTCAAATTTATCAAAACACTATTGATGCACAGGGACGTGTTTCGCTTTTGTTCTTTTAAAATAAATTTTCATTTGGGTCCATTGCTCAAACCATTTTACCACCAAGTCCTCTGACAAACTGTCAAAGATAACTCACTGTGCAAAGCACTGTATCTTTTTATCCATCTACCCATCATGCATCTCTCTACCCATCTATCTAAGGACATCTGTGGATAGTTGTGCTAAGCACTGTCTATCTGTCCATCTGTCTATCTATGGACGTTGGATTGCATATACCAAGCCCATTTCTCCAGCTTTGCCTGAACGTTAGCAAATCTTTCCACTAGTCAGGGCAACTTTATTTTCTTTGAAAATAGGAAAGCAGTTGAGAAGGTAAGATTCTGAGGCCATGCAACCCTGAGTCTAATGTGCACCAATACTATCTGCTTCTTGTGTGACCCTGGGCAAGTTACTTGGCCTCTCTGACCCTTAGGTACCTCATGTGGTACCTCAGTTAACACCTGTGTAACTATGGCATTTGAGGATAAAATGAGAGAAGTCAGTGCTTGGCAAATGGTAAATGTTAGTAAGAATGGGGATAAGAATAATGCCACCAAGCCACTCACTGAACTCCTTTTTTTTTTCATTTCTAGGTCACCTGATCTCCTGGCAATCACCATCTGGAGACCAGGGGAGCATTCACCACCACAAGTTGGGGCTTCCTTGGTGCCTCCCCAGGGGCAGCCTGCTGAGGAGGGAACCTGACACCAGGGATGTAAACCTTCCTCGGCTTCCTCATTCTATTAATCTGGCCGTTAAGCACCGAGTCCTGCTGATGCCAACAGATGCAACGCTCTGCTGTGCTAACGACAAAGAGCATTAGAGGAGTCCTCAGTAGCCAATCAATCCATCTCCCCCAACTCAGAACAGCTGCACAGGGACAGATGAACCAAGCAATGGCTGAGGACCATAGCAATTCACACGAGGGAGAGAGGGATGCATGAAGGAAAGGGCCCCTGCACAGCCCAGTGTTCTAATGCAGGCCAGGTCTTGGGCAAGCAAAGCAGCTGATGCATTGTGCAAGGACACAGTGCTTGGTGAAACCTAACAGGCAGGCTAACCTGTGACAGCTGGGCTCAAGGATGGAGCAGGCAATGCGGTTCTTAGAAGCCAAGTGCACTGGGGGAAAAGTGGGAAGTGACCCAGGGCTCAGGGCACATCTGTCACCTAACCCCTGCAGAGTTGGTTCTTCCAAGGTTGGCCACATCTGCCATCTTGTTCATGGCATATGGGTAACATTGAGGTACTACTTCCTGCCAGAAAGGGACCTGACCTCCTTGTCTGACCTGCCTGCAGGCAGCTGAAGAGGATCCCATCATTCACCTCGCAATGGGCTGAGGCCCAGCACAAAGTCAGATCTGGCCACAGGTTTGTGCCAACAGTCACAAAGAAACATTTGCACTTTGGTTGGGTTCCAACATCTCTTTAACATGGGAAATCAGAACTCGGGGAGCGACAACAATATTCCCAGGCTCCCCAAAGACAGGGAACCAAATGAGACTGATGGAGCATTGTTTGCAGACAAATTGAAGCTCTTCCCCAGTGGCGTAGCACAAATGCTGAGAGTCTACCTTGTGCCCCTGCTGGCTGCAGATGGAGGCTCAGGTCCCTTGGGCTAATAGATTGGATTTTAAGAGTGGTCACTGTGTAAGGAGCTGCTGCTGGAAGCCTCAGGTGCTGGCCAAAGCCACTGGTCTGCAACTCCTCTTTCCCAAGCGGGTTTTGAAGGACTGATGGGGTGGTGTCCAGAGTGAAGGGTACAGCAAGGTCAAAGACAGAACCATCCAGGGGTGCAGCTGTTTCCCTTCCAGGAGATAAGATTTGACTTCCAGAGTTCGGGACACAGATGTCTGCCCATGGGTCTTCCTAAGTCTAATAGGCTATCCTTCTGGGGAAGGATAAGGAAGAGTAGGACCATCATTTTAAAAACACCCTGGAAGTTCTCTCATAGTCCATGGGGTAGACTGGGGAGAGACACATTTCCCAAAGGATAGCACACACATCTCTGATAGGAAGTTTAGGTGACATCAGAGGGCACCTAAAGGAACATAATTTTCACAGTTTAGTATTTATTTTAATGTGGTACAAAAAAATATATAACTAGCACTTCAAACTTGTGGCTCCACGAATATTATTGCTCGACACAGTGTTTCTCAATCTCGACACCATTATTATTTAGGGCTGGATCATTCTTTTTTGAGACGGAGTCTCACTCTGTCACCCAGGCTGCAGGGCAGTGGCTCAGTGTCGGCTCACTGCAGCCTCTACCTCCTGGGTTCAAGTGATTCTCCTGCCTCAGCCTCCCATGTAGCTGGGATTATGAGCACATACCAGCAAGCCTGGCTACGTTTTTTATTTTTTTCCAGTAGAGATGGGGTTTCACCATGTTGGCCACGCTGGTCTTGAACTCCTAGCCTCAAGTGATCTGCCTACCTCGGCCTCCCAAAGTGCTGAGACACAGGCGTGAGCCACTGTGCCAGGCCCAGGACTGGATAATTCTTTCCAGTGGGGAGCTGGCCTGTGTGTTGTAAGAGATTTAACAGCAACCTGAATTTCTACGTACTAGATGCCAGTCGTAAACCCCCCAATGAGACCACCACCAAATGTCTTCAGACGTTGCCAAATAACCACTGGGAATCAAAACCACTCCCTGGTTTAGACCCACTGGATTAAGGTAAGTCTACTTCTGAAAGTAAAGTGAGTTACGTTAAGGAAAAACGTATTTTTAGGTGACTTTATGGAATAGATGAAATTCACATGAGGCAAATGTGGTCAAGGTGGTAAGTACAGACAAAACCAAGCCAGAGAGCAGCCAAACAGGCAGAGGAAACGGAATCCTTTTCCTCCTCAAAGCTGCACCTTCTATACTTCCCTGTTGGCCCTGCTGCCTGGTCAGCCCTGGGGCCCATATGGCTACACATGTGTGCCAGAGAATGCTAGGACAGAAAAGCACAGGGAAACCCTGAAGATCTGCTGGCCTTCCCCAGCAGGGAGGAAGCAAGGAGGGTCTCCTCATTCCTTTTAGGAGGACCCAAGCAGAGACACCAAGGAGAGGACAAGGACCCAAGGTGAAGGGGGCAAAGGCCAGGGGAGCAGGTGGTCTTTTCCAGTGCACCCCAGAAACCCATGGAACTCCCAAGCTGTCATTCAACCTTGAAAGGTTCCAACAGGTTTGACTGTGTCTGACACTTGCCAACTATTCCCTGTGGGGCTCTGAACGAGGCCCGTCCTGTCTATCTTCTCTCTTGCCTGTCAGCCAAACTCAAAGAGCTAAGGAAATAATCAGTCCAAAGATAAGAAACATCCCCTTCAAATCCAGCAGGCATGGTAACAGTTCTATTGGTTTAAAATGCTACCACTCACAAGCACTTAGCACATACCCCAGACTTTATAAACATCATTTCCTGTAATCCTCAACCACAACCCTGCAAAGTGGACACTACCATTGGGATGACATTTCAGATGGAAAGACACTGGCTTAGACATTATGTGGCCCCACAAACGTCGCAGGGTAGAAAACACAGAAGTGGAATTCCACCTGGCTCTGTTGAACTCCAAGGCCTACACTCATAGCTGCTGCACTGTCGTATCTCCCAGGAAGGCAGAAAGCAGACAGTCAGGACCGTGCCCTGCCTTACAAGACCCACTGGTCATCCTCCTCTCCACACGGAAACACCACTGCAATCATGATTCCTCAGAATGGCCTAACACACAAGCACATGAAAGGATGCAACTTCCCTCCACCTGCTGCCCTCACTGCCAAGGAAAACAAGTCCTCCAAGTTCAGGCATCAAAGAGCAGCATCTTCCCGCTTCATGGCTCCCCTCTGTCTCCTCTCTCCTTTGCATGAACCTCCGCATAATGGTTGGGCAGGAGCGAAGGACAGAGGAAAACTCGAAAGAAATGATTATGGTTCTTGTCACAGGTGGGAGGGTCCTCAGACACCTGGGTGCGAATGTGTACACATGTACACCCATACCACTGCACACACGTGTACACTAGCTGCCAGTGTGGATACACACATGTGCAGGCACACACACATCCAAATGGGACAAGAGGCAGCCATGGGCCTGTCCAGCCTTTCGGAGCCAGGGGACAAGTCCCCTCGAGAGCTGGAATATCAAGGCTGAGATAAGTGGCCAAGACAGGAAAGGTACTCACCTGAGTCTCCAGGGTAATGAGCGGACTCGGATGTGGCTCCTGTGGGATGAAAGGAGAAAATGCACGTGAGGAGTGGAAAAAAGTTAACTTCTACCCCAGCATCATTTTCTTTCTTTCTGGTTTTTTGTTTGTTTGTTTTTTAAAGAGACAGGGTCTTGCTTTGTTGCCCAGGCTGGAGGGCAGTGGTGTGATCATAGCTCACTGCAGCCTCGACCTCCAGGGCTCAAGTGATCCTCCCACCTCAGCCTCCCAAGTAGCTATGACTACAGACATGCACTATCATGCCAGGCTTTTTCTTTTTTTTAAATTATTTTTGTTGACATGGGGTCTCACTGTGTTGCCCAGGCTTTTCTCCAACACTTTGGCCTCAACGATCCTCCCACTTCGGCCACCCAAAGAGCTGGGATTATAAGCATGCGTCACCATGCCACGCTCCCAGCACCATTTTCAAACAAAGCTTGATTTCCTCAGTGCTCAAGCCACCCCACGGGGAGGGCAGCCCAATCTGCGTCCTCTATTCTACAGAGACGTCAGGACAGCATGGCCCAGTCTGCATGCCGCCCCACCACTTCCTCTCATGCCCAAGTGATGAAGGAGGCTCAAGTTTTTGTGAAGGAAACACCCACATGGAGATCACACAAAACAACAAAATGTAAAGAAAAAAGAAACAAGGCACCCTTGTCAAACAGCTCAACGTGCATCCACACCCTCTATTCGGAGGAGAGTTTGGCTCTGTAAGAGGATTAGGAATAAACCAGAAAGAATATAAAGTCCTGACTAGGGGCAAGGCCATCATCAATTTGTGTCTGATCTTGGAAAGAATGAGGGAAGGAATGAGAGTGAGCAGCTTAATTTCTGGTTTGAGTAGCACATTCCAATGGGCTGGGGAAGGTCTTTTTTTAGGATACAGAAGGCCAGAGAAATGTCCTATTCATTCACTCTCTACAAAAGCCTATTGACCGGGAATGCTTGGTGGTACTGTCTCGGGTCATTAAGCATGAACCCTTTGGGTTGGAGGAGAGACACGGTGGGTAGAGGAGGAGGAAAAGACTGATGGGAGGAGGTGGTGGTGTCCAGTGAGTGGTTTCCAAAGAAAACAGGAAACCCAGCATATGAAGGCTATTTCTGTCTACACCATGTCTGCTCTGAACTTAATCACCTTGGATTTATAATTCTGGGAAAAACAACCTTAAGCTTCCTCCTACAGAGAATGGGCATGATTTCAGGGCCCTGAAGTACACCCAGTTTGAAGCTTTGCTTTCTCTTAGCACATTTTCCACCACAGGGTTTAAGGAAGCCATGCAAATTAGCACCAGCTCACTGTCTCACAATGTGAACAAGAAGGAAATGCAGGGAAATCGGAACATTCTAAACCCCTCCTCTAGGTGAGCTGCCATTCACTGTCGTGATGACTGTTCTATGATATCTTTGTAATGATGCCCAATTCTGAGGGGTGTAAGAGGCACGATCTCAGAAACATGGTGAGCTCTGCTCCACTCTGTCCTTTAGGAAGAAGAATTCGTCGTCCCCCAACTCCAATTCTGAGTCCAACTTCCAGTAATTCTCCACTGGTGTAACTGAAAGGAAACTGCCAAGAGAACATCCCACATTAATTCTCACATTCCCCCAGGCACTGAGTCTTCCTCATACCCAAGAAAACATTGAGGAAACATGTTCTCCCCGTCTCCCCACATTGCAGCCTTGACCTATACAGGAATCTGGAGAAGTCATGGAGGAGCTGTTTGGGGCCTGTCTCTTCAAATCCTTACTGATTTCTTCCCAGGGTTGAAGAAGTGACAACTAGGATTGGTAAAACCCAGCATTCGTAGAGCAACGTTTTTTTGATCAGGCAGGTTTTGTATCACTCATATGCAAAAAGAGTCTATACTCTGTACTTCCTGTTTTCCTGTGTCAAGCAAGCAATTGGGGCAGGACCCATTTTTGTCTTTGGGAAGCAAGACCATCCTCCTGGTCTGTGGGTGGCAGCGTGAGTCAGACCTGGTATGTGCCTAGTGGGTGAGAGCATGCAACATCTGCTATTCAGGTCAGAGTAGTCTGGGTCTGTCTGTCTGTCCATTCAGATCTTACCACCTCGATTTTGATTTTAAGATAAGAAGCTGCATTTCAGCCTCGAAATTAGCCTCAATCCCCAAGCCAAGTCCTAGCAAAGCACCAGACTGGGGTGTTGGGTACATGCCCAGATTAATTAAGCTGTACTTCACAGACCATTTGGCTATTGTCTGAGACTTATGCTTCATTGCTTAGAATCTCCACGAGGTTGAAGAGGGGAGAATGCCATCCTGAACCCCTAAAAGCAGCTCCAATGGACAAGATTTTCCTTGGGAAGTCACAGGAAATCTCTGTCAACTGTGTTGACAAAACCAAGAGCCTGATTTCTAGACACAGTGAAGCATCAACTCTCTATTTGATGTTCCAAAATCAGAGACCTTATCAGTGCATGGTCAGGGATCCAAGATTAAGAAGATTCTGGAAAGCAAAAGCACAAAAGCTATCTATTTAGCATCTTCATTAACTAACCGGGAAGAAGATAAAGTCCTCATAAGTGGCCACATCATTAATACTCAGGATTCACTTGCCACCATTATGAGGCTCTCCTCCCTCTGTGCGCACTGGAAATGGAAGACTCTCCCTAAAGAGCCTCAGTCCAGAGGATTCAAGGTATGACTATGTATCTGTGAGGTCTTGCTTTCCGCAACATCCTCCTTAATTGGAAAGGCTAACGAAGTGGAACCAGGTCAATGATGCTGTCTGCCTAATCCATCGTATCTGTCTAAATTGGGACTCTTTGGTTTACAGTAGAGTAAATTCCTGTCCATCAGAGGAAAGCCTCCTAGAGACCAAAGGGGAATTTGCAATGTGCGTGCACGCTACGGTGGAGTGCTTTTAGAATCTTAATGCAGGTACCATGGAACTGCCCACAACAAGGAAAGCCCTTCCATGTCATCTATCGCAACGACTCAGTTGGGGAAGCGAAATGGGGAACTAGGTGCACTGAATTGGCGGGCCTTATTCATCACAGCTCCTAGATCCACGCCCTCTGGTCATGTGACTTGGCAGTTCTTTGCTGTGTGCTTCTCCATCCCTTAAGCTTGGGTTTGCCCATGTGACTGCATTGCTCAATGGGAGGTTAGTAGATGTGGCATAAGCCGAAGCTTGAAATATGCTTAGGTGATGAAGTGTGGCCTACTGTGTTTTTGCTATTACCACAAGAGATCACATCCCCAGTACCCTGCTGGTCCAAGGAGGATGACAGACACATGAAACAGACCTGTACACAATCTGCAGCCTGAAGCCACACCCAGCCTAGATCAGCCGACCCCCTGCCAACACACAGAAAATATATGATTGCTGTTTCAAGCCACTGAGTTTTGAAGTCATTTGTTATACAGCATTATTGTGGCAGTAACTGATATACTTTTTTTTTCTTTTTTTTTTTTGAGATGGAGTCTAGCTCTGTCTCCCAGTCACCCAAGCTGGAGTGCAGTGGTGCGATCTCCGCTCACTGCAAGCTCTGCCTCCAGGGCTCATGCCATTCTCCTGCCTCAGCCTCCCGAGTAGCTGCGACTATAGGCGCCTGCCACCACGCCCGGCTATTTTTTTTTGTATTTTTAGTAGAGACGGGGTTTCGCCATGCTAGCCAGGATGGTCTCGATCTCCCGACCTCGTGATCCACCCGCCTCCGCCTCCCAAAGTGCTGGGATCACAGGCGTGAGCCACCGTGCCCGGCCAGTAACTGATATACTTTCTAAACACTGACCTCAATAGATCAAAAAGTGATCACAATAGATCTCAACAGATCACAAACACTCACAGACTCAGAACCTAAATACTACTCATGCTCTTTCTCTCAGTCTGCAAATGCATCCCAGGAACCTGAAATAACTACAGCTAATAGCGATAATTTATAGAGGGCCTCCTAGGTGCCAGGCCCTGTGTGCTAGCTATACCATTACAAGCAAGGAAATAAGTGACCATCAGGATCTTGCATGCCTCTGAACTAGCCTTCAATCCTGTGTGCCCAATATACCAGTCCTTCTGAATTTATTATTTAGATACCATCACAACATGACAGGAAATGATTACTTAGAATCCTTTTGCCTGGAAATACATATAGTTTTCATTCCTTTGGTTTATTCTTAACTTTGTCCTAAGGGCATATTACTTGACTGAGGTTCTAAACAGTTGAATACTAGCAATAAATGATATTTGTTAAGTTCTCACTATGTTCCAGGCACTGGGCTTAACTTTTATGCCTGTATCATTTCATTTACCCCTGTAATAACCCTAAGAGGTAGATATTATAATGATCACTATCATTAGTATAGAGATGGAGAAACTGATGACCAAAGAGACTGGTAACCTGTCCGAGCCACACAGATGCTGTTGAAAGCCTGGATTTGATCCCAGCATCTTACAATGGAAAACTCTGGGTTCCACTCTTTTACAAGAGCTTTGTTGGAAAATACATTATTACTTTGGACAAAGTAATCCTGCAATTTTTGAATAATGTCTATCAAAATCAAGAATACTTATAGCAAATAAGCAGTACCACCTTAACAAATACCGGAATCTTTTTTTTTTTTTAACCATCTGTCTTTTTTAAAAAGGTAGTGGACATGGCTGATAGAAATTAGCACACATATCATGACTAAAAACAAAACAGTCACTTTGCTACAGCAAGGAACCCTGTAAAGTTAGCTAAATCAATCCACACGTGTTTACTAAGTTCCAATTCAGTAGCTAGCTCTATGCCTGGCAGGTACCATGAGGGAGACAGAAATGAGTTCAAAGTGACTCTGTGTACACCGCTATTCCCAAAGCTAACTGTTTAAATAAGAGGCAGGAGCCTGATTACAGGTCTTAGAGCAATGCAACT
Organism: Rhinopithecus bieti; assembly: GCF_001698545.2. Lineage (NCBI taxonomy): Eukaryota > Metazoa > Chordata > Mammalia > Primates > Cercopithecidae > Rhinopithecus > Rhinopithecus bieti. The sequence continues at coordinate 125,265 of NW_016809524.1, read as the reverse complement.
TGTCTACACCTCAAAAGTCTCGCTTGTAAGACCAAGAAGCCAGGATTAAGGCCGAAGGCGTAATTTTAATAAGCAATTAAGCCCCAACAAAGAAAGCAGAGAGAGGAGGAAGAATTTGTTCATTATCATTCCACGCATGCATCAAACCTATCTGGCTCTCCTAGCAGACTCTGAGCCCTAAGCTAAGCCTCAGCCATTATAAAGGGTGTTCTCTTCCTTTGCTTTAAGGATGCTCGGAAGACGGCGCTTGCTCTCGAGTGTTATGCAATGACATTGGTATAGGGATAATGATCCCGGTATACTCACGCCTTCAGAGCCAGATGTCTCCATGAGGCCCACCAAATCAATGACATAGACAATGGATATTCACATGCCACCTTCTCCCAGAGACGCTCCCAGGGAACACTTCAGAAGGTTGGCTTGGTGCTTTCTCTCCCCAAGAGCCCTCTAATTAAGGCCAGAACTGGGAATCTTCCACCATCAAAAGATGGTGTCTCACTGTCACTCAACATCCAACCACCAGATAACTTGGAAAATCTAAGAAACTCTTCTTGGGATCGCAGATCACAGCAAATGAAAACTCACTCATGACTCGAGCCTGCTGGAGAACATCCAGCTCTAGCCAACTCTGAATGCCCAGCCAGAAACCTAAAGGGACGCTGTCACTTAGCTGCAGGCCTGGTGCAGGACAAAGATGTACTGTTCAGTGGGAAGAGTGCAGGTTTAGGGGTTACCCCAGGGTTCAAACAATACATAACCACTGTATTCATCTGCTAGAGCTGCTTAAATAATACACAGGCGAGGTGCTTAAATGACAGCAGGTCTGGCTTCTGAAGTCTGACTCTCCTCTTAGCTTGTAGAGATGGTGCACTCCTCACTGTTTCCTCACACAGTCTTTTCTCTATGCATCCCTGGTATCTATGTGTCCAAATTTCCTCTTCTTTTTTGGGAGGGCAGAGATGGAGTCTCATTCTGTGGCCCAGACCAGAGCACAGTGGCACAATCCAAGCTCACTGCAACCTCCGCCTCGTGAGTTCAAGCGATTCTCATGCCTCAGCCTCCCAAGTAGCTGGGATTACAGGTGGTTGTTACCACGCCCAGATAATTTTTTAGAATATTTTTAGTAGAGATGGGGTTTCATCATATTGGCCAGGTTGGTCTTGAACTCCTGACCTCAAATGATACATCTGCTTCAGCCTCCCAAAGTGCCAGGATTACAGTTGTGCGCCACTACTCCAGTCTAATTTTTGTATTTTTAGTAGAGATGGGCTTTTGCCATATTGGTCAGGCTGGTCTCGAACTCCTGACCTCAGGTGATCTGCCTGCCTCACCCTCCCAAAGTGCTGGGATTAAAGGCATGAGCCACCAGGCCTGGCTGAAATTTCCTTTTCTTATTAAAAAAAAACCAGTCAGATTGGATGAGGACCCCATCACTTTAATGTAATCACCTCGGTAAAGGCCCTATCTCCAAATAGTCACATTTTGAGGAACTGGGGGAGGCAGGGTTTCAACATATGAAATTAGGGTAGGGGTACAATTTGGTCCATAACCACCACCTAGCACCACTTGTTACCTTGGGCAAAGTCCTCGGCTTCTGTGGGCTTTATTTTTCTCACTGACACTATGTAAACAGTTAGGATTACACTTGCCAACACAGCTACTGTTAAGAAAGTGGAAAACAGATTTTCTGAGACCTTTTCGTAAGGGACACTATTAATAATTATACAAGCTTAACAGGTATAAACCCAGACCGTCCCAGCAAACCCTAAGGTCTCCTCCTTGTCTTGAACACAGGATACCACTGACATCATGAGTTGTCATGAACATTAAATAAAAGTAGATACTGTACATAGTTACAACCTCAAAAATGATTTTTCTCTTTGATTTCTTCCTCCAGGCTTACAAGGGCTGAGACATATCCCTCTATACTCAGCCCTACTAAACCACAAGCCTTCTGAACTGTAAGCTGCCGTAGACACAAGTGCAACCCATGTCATGTGACGGCAGCGAAATGAGCACATTTACCTAATTCGTTTTGAATGCTTACTTTGTGCCAAGCATAGGAAATTCCTGCAACCCTGCCAAGGGAGGTATCATGATCCCCATTTTATTGATCAGATAACTGATACTCTCAAAGAATAATTTGCTCAAAAACACAGGGCTAATCAGGAATGGAGCCAGGAGCAGTAAGCAAGTTTGTCAGTTACCAGAAACTAGTCTTTTAACCGATATCCTGGTGTTAATCAAAAGTATGAACTTACTGAATCAGAATCTCTGGGCAAGGGTCTAAGGAATCTACATTTTTATTAAACACCCTTGGGGGAATCTTATGCACAATGAACCCAAGAGCCTCTACATGATACCTAAACTATCCCATGCGTAATGCAAGGCTGAAAAAGCTTCCAAAGTGACAAAGAATACGATTCCTGCCTCTGATCCCCAGCCAGCCATCAAGTGTCGGACACATGCATGAAACTCTTAAGAGTGTTGGTGTTCATGCTCTGCACCCCCATGAAATTTCCAGGACGGGTGCAAAGTGTTCCCTTTTCCCCACTTTGGTGAAGGGATCTGCCGTGCCCTAAAAGCCTGGTTACCACCCTCCTCTTTCCAGCATTTCCTCCCGAGGGAAGTGGGACTCTTTCAACTCCTCCTTCTTAGGGCCTCCTTGCAGCGACCAAGGTGTTGCATAATAGGACTTTCTCTTCAGATGTCCTCATGGGATTTCACAGTGGCTCCTAAGGCGAAGGCTGGGCACGTGCAGGGCAGGCGGCATGGGGTGATGAGGGAGGGATGCCAGTGACACAGAAGTATCCTTGTTCTCTAAAAAGGGCTGCATTTGGAATGTGAATGCAGGCCAGAATCACACAGCCCTCACCTTGTTGGAAAATGTGAACTCACCTTCAAATAGGACTCAGAGGAGAAAACAGGAACCCCACAGAGAGAACAAGGGGATTCTCCATGTTTGACAGAAATGTTGGCAGTGAAAACTGCGTGTATCGCTCTCTCTCTTTTGTATTAAAAGTTTAAAAAGTTGGTCTGTTTGCTATCTTACATTCATTCAATAGTTTTTAGCCCAGACCCCAGAAATGAGCAGTAGAACCTTAAAATGAAGCTTAGGCCCCTGGAGATGGTAATTAATCACCCAGAGCCTTGGAAGATAGAGAGATCACAGACTCACAGAAACTGGGGAATTATTTTAACACTTCTGCAGCCTAGTATGTGTATCCTTGAGCACAAATGGTTATCAAAATTCTAAACTCCTGTATATAATACTTTGTTCTGTGTGCGCCTCAAGAGGTTTTGTAATTCTTTAAAAAGCACACCAAATTACCATCTTAGAATTACAAGGTTTTGAAGAAACCTACCTGAAAAGATCAGAGGCTTGAGCTACAGACTGTTAAGACAGGAATGCCCAACTGGTGGCCTGTGGACGCTTCAAGCTGGTTTGCTTTTTATTTCGGCCTGCGGCCTTGATGAAAAATACTTGAAATCATTGCCATTTTTTTTATTATTATACTTTAAGTTCTAGGGTACATGTGCACAATGTGCAGGTTTGTTACATATGTATACATGTGCCATGTTGGTGTGCTGCACCCGTTAACTCTTCATTTACATTAGGTATATCTCCTAATGCTATCCCTCCCCTCCCCCCACCCCATGACAGCCCCCGGTGTGTGACGTTCCCCACCCTGTGTCCAAGTGTTCTCATTGTTCAACTCCCTCCTATGAGTGATAACACGCGGTGTTTGGTTTTCTGTCCTTGCGACAGTTTGCTCAGAATGGTTTCTAGCTTCATCCATATCCCTACAAAAGGACACAAACTCATCCTTTTTCTATGAATCATTGCCCATGTTTTAAAACGAGGATACTTCACGGGCAAATCCAGATTTCCCACTTCTCCTTTAAGAACAGAAGATTTAGCAACACTGGATGTGTATTCTTGCAAGAGAACAGCTCCAGACTGAGTAGCTGGCCTGGCTACTGCGAGCAACAGAACTTTTCACCCCCATTATTAATTCAAATTGCCTAAGGTCACATAGCTAGTCAATATTGACAACAATCAAAATACCAGCTAACACTGTTCTCATACTGAATGCCAGGTGTTACTGTAAGGGGTTTGCAAATACCATCTCATTTAAATCTTAACAACTGGTTGGGTGTGGTGGCTTACACCTATAATCCCATGGAGGCCAAGGCGGGTGGATCACTTGAGGTTAGGAGTTCAAGACCAGCCTGACCAACATGGTGAAACTCCATCTCTACTAAAAACACATAACTTAGCTGGGTGTGTTGGTGCACACCTATAGTCCCAGCTACCCGGGAGGCTGAGACACGAGAATAGCTTGAACCCTGGGGGCAGAGGCTGCAGTAAGTCAAGATCATGCCACTGTACTCTAGCCTGGGTGACAGAAACTGTGTCTTAAAACAAACAAACAAATAAATAAACCTTACAACAACTCTAGAAGGCAGGCATCAAAAGCCCCCTTTTACAGATGCTGCAATTGAGGCTCAGAGGAGAAGTAATTTTTTCAAAGTCATTCATTAGTGGGTGGTGAAGCCGGGATTTGAAACAAGCCATTCTTTTGGACCACTAAGCTACACTGCTACCCAGTGGTACAACCACGTCGTGAATTGGAAACATTAAACCACAGTTCATGGTTCTATCAGTATCTGGTGCTACGAAGCCACAAGGAACACGGAATTGGATCAGATGCTCCTCATACCACAGGTTCTCATCTCCTTGCTGCGAGTCTTCAGGTTGACTACTTCGCTTGTTCCAGTGGTTAAAGGTAATAACAATCACCAACATCATCTCACAGTCTTTGTGGAGCACTGACTGAGATGTTCTACCAGAGCCTGTCTCAGTCCTGACAGTGGGTGGGCCACCAATGTTAGTTCCTCTTAGAAGACAACTGGTGACACTTTACAGTGCTTTGCTTTTCACAGCTCTGAGGCATTTCAGACCATAAACAAGACCTGCCATGTGCCAAGAAGGCAGCCTTTACCCGACACGGCCCAGACAAGAAGTACTGGCTAAATCCCACCATGCTGCAAATCTTTCTAAAGGCGGCCACCCAGGCTGTGTTTGAACACACATCCTCCTGGAGCTGGGAACACAAGCCACATCTATACTTTAGCCCGATAATTAGCTTTTCCCAGGCACAGGCCGCAGCACCTATCAATTTTGCACCCACTTGCTGTGGTCACCAAGATGGCAGGTGGCCCAACTGGAACTAATACTGCCAAGTGTCCCACAGACATTGTCTGGAGTTCCAATGATACTATGTGGCTTCTGGGACTGCTGGGTGAGTTCTCTATTCCACAGGAAAACAGTTCAGATTTGAGCTCCAGAATCCAAAATTGTGAGTTCAAGAAAAGTACTTAGAGGTATAGACCAGGTATGCAGCGACCTCACAGTAAGGTGCTGGAGGCAGCTATTACTAAGCAGTCCACCTGGCCTCAAATTCTCAATACGGCCCGAGGAGCAGATTATTATTAATAAATTCCAGTTTCTCTAAATGTCCATCCCTGACCTGAATCAAACCCATCACTGTCTGCTAAGGCATGGGAGATCCAGGAGGAAAGGCCCATTTCCTAAGGGCCACACACAGTTTGGATTAGAATTCAGTGTAGAATTTCCGTTTTTTGATACCAAATCTGGAGTTCATCCCATTTCGCCAAAATAAATTTCTATGCACACCCCTCCCTGCTTTTCTTCACTTCCTCCTCTTTCGCTCCTTCACAAGAGCCTCTTACCAGGACATCTTTTGTTCAAAGATACAGGAAAACTGTGATTCAGCAGCGCTTCGCATCTGGAATGTCTCCAAGAGGCCACACACAGAACTGCCGACACACACCATGGCGGGGCGGAAAAAACTATCCCAGGAGGTGGGGAGTGGAGAGCTTTGCAGTCCCAGGCTACAGCTCGGGATGTGGAGCTGCCTTCCTAGGCCAGAAGAGAGATGCTGAGAACACCTGGCTGGCAGGTAGGCCTGCAGGGGACACATGGGCCTTTTACAAGTAGAGTCAGGGTAGAGTCAGAAAGCTTTAGCAGGGGAGGGATTCTGCCTGCAGCCTGTCCCCTCAACCTCCTCCAATATTTCTTAATGAAACAACAGTGACAATGAAGATGACAGTGCCCCGTATACCGCTATCATTGGTTAAGTCCTTATGAGATACCACAATTAACCCTTTATGGGTATTACTTCAATAAACCCACATTCTATCCCCATGAAGTGGCTGTTCCCAGAAGGCCATAAAGACTGGAAAGATAGATGATTTTTTTGGTTTTTACAGAAGGGAGGGAGGGAG
>NW_016809524.1:39563-118315 GCF_001698545.2 Rhinopithecus bieti | reverse complement strand
GGGAGGGAGGCAGGGACAGGGTCTTACTCTATTGCCCAGATTGGAATGCAGTGGTGTAATCATGGCTCACCACAGCCTTGAACTCCTGGGCTCAAGCAATCCTCCCCCTTCGGCCTCCCAGGCAGCTGGGACTACAGGCCTGTGCCACCACGCCTGGCTAATATTTCATCTTTTTGTGGACAGAGGGTCTTCCTATGGTGCCCAGGCTGGTCTTGAACTCCTGGTCTCAAGTGATCCTACTGGCCTCCCAAAGTGCTGGAATTACAGGTATGAGTCAATGTGTCCAGTTTGCTTTTTCTCTTGATGACGTTACATATTTCCTTGTTCCTGGATTATGAATACCCTGTAGTACTGTTCCTAATGTATATAGGAAGAAACTGAGGCTCAGAGAGTTTCAAGACTTGGTGGAAAGCCACAGAGCCAGGCCCATTTAACTTTAGTATCTTCAGAGAAGTTTTTTTAAAAAAGAAAAAAAGGTAACCAGAACGCTTGGATGTGGTATGGTGTGATCTGCATGGTGCACAAAAATACTTTTTTTTTTTTTAGATGGAGTTTCACTCGTCACGCAAGCTAGAGTGCAGTGGCGTGATCTCGGCTCACTGCAACCTCCACCTCCCGGGTTCAAGCGATTCTCCTTCCTCAGCCTCCTGAGTAGCTGGCATTACAGGCATGCGCCACTAAGCCTGGCTAATTTTTGAACAATACATATTTTAAAACTAGGTGCCAGCATTTAAAATTTAGGGTGAATTCACGATATTCTGATTTGTGGCTTTTTGTGAAACGTGGAAAGATCTGACCCACTGGGTAAGCAGGTCCACTTAAGGCAGGCACATCCCCTTCCGTTTGCCGCAACCCCACCCTGCCCACCTGGGCTGAGCCCTGAAAGCATCCAAGTTTATAACCTCCCTATCTGTTCACCACCATACCTTACCCCTGCCCCACAAAGGAAGGTACCATGTTACCCAATGAACATGACTCCAACCCTCACCCCCCAATCTCAAGCAGAAAAGTTCGAGATCCCATGGCTTCACAGCAGAAACAGAAAAACTCAATCCGTAAGTTGATCACTGAGGTTAATACACACAGGATCGTCTTCCTCTAGCTCAACAGTCTTGACTTTTCAGGGCCGTGACCCAGGAGGGAGGCGCCCGTGCAGAAGACAGAACAGGAAGAGGTTCTTAGCACCCACTGTTTTCTCTTCCTGCACAGCCGCCTTGGGCAGCTGCCTGTGAACAGCACGGCTGTTTTTCTCCTAGCTCTCTCGGAAGGAAGTGCTCTCATCACCCACGACAACAGAGTTGGCCCGAGGAGCCAAAAACGTGCACAGGGGCTCCAAGTCCAGCTCTCCTTCTGTTCAGGGCAGCCTCAGAGACAGGAAGATGGGAAGAAAGTACAGCCTGGGATAGAACATCCTGCGAGCCCCTTACAAAGCCCCAGCTGTGGGGGAAGGGAACAAGAGGAGGGGGCCAGAGGAAGGGGGGTCCAGGACACACCGATTTTGTACAATGAGCTCCTTTCATCCGTGAATAGAGGACTCTCCTCAACTCTGTCTCAATGGCTTTGTTTCTGAAACGATCAATTCTACACCCAGAAAGCCAAATTTGCCAGACCTCGTGCCAAGGTCAGGCAAGAGCCTGAGATCCCCCAAGCAAGTTGATAATCAACACGAAGGAGACGACGCTGTGCTAAGTCCCGTTTGGCAGATCCAAAGCTTACAACGATCCACTTTTATTTCCACGCTTTCTGCGGTGGGAAGGGGTTGGGGGACCCTCGCTCACATGCATGCCACGCTTGGTGGAACTGTAGGCTCTATTCAGGAGAGTAAGTGTTACTTTCCCAGGGACTTCATTGAGACATCTGCGGGGAGGGCAGGATGAGAAAGAGCTGGAGAAAAAAGACGCAAGGTAAAGTGTGTGGTCTCGAATGGAACACGTTCATGAAGTGGTGGGAAGCATCCCTAGTGACTCAGCAGTGGCCTCTGTTTAGCCAGCACTTTGAGAACACAATCTTCATGGGCTGACGGCAGAGGTGGCCAACAGAAACTGGAATCTACAAGCAGTATTCAGCTCAGGCATAGTTTGTTCAGCCTGCACAATGTTTTAAAAGAACAACAAAACCTACAGAGCATGCCAACGCTTCACATTCAGGAGGTTTCACGTGAAACTGCAAAGTTCTGGCATTTTTTGGAAAAATCAGAAGACCTGGCTACACAAATCCAGCATTTTCCTAAGAGACTGCCTCTCTGGCACTGGGAAGCAGTTATCACTCTCAGAAGGGTCACAGGCTCTCCTGATTGCCACAGTCCCCGCCCCAGACACATGTCCTTTATTTATGGCTGCCGGTGTGGCTGCTGTGGGCATTGGAGTTTGTAATCTCTGGTTTAGTGGGTCCTAAGCTAAGCCCAGCACTTTCAGCTGGAGGACCTGAGCTTAGAGAGAAGGACCAGATATGAACCATAGACTGGTTGTAAAGTAACGTGGCTGCAAAGTCCAAGAATAATTTAACTCAAGAAGCACCTATGAATGCAAACCCAGGAATACAAGGCAGAGAGCACAGCTGACTCCCATGGATGGGGTGGGAGTCCTGTCTTCTCATCAGCCCCTGCTATATACTCTTTTGACAACTTGTCCCACTTCCCCAGGACCAGGGACTATCTCCTTTGTTCTTATGCTTAATGAAGTCCTGAGACTGCCACATAGAAAGCACTTGGTAAATTCTTATCGAACCCAAATCAGTTGAAACCCAAGTCATATTATAGGTGGCATCTGAGAGACGTATGCTGAGAACTCAGCCAACTTTTGAGCTGTAGGATGTCTTCCTGACTGTAAGTCAAGGCAACTCCTCCCTATAAAGAAGAGTCTGGGGTATAAATGACACAGCAGAAGGAGACAAGCTCAACCTACTGATTGGCTAATGTCTGAGATGAGGAAGCAGAAAGGTTAGTCTTTATAGGATATGTAGTCCCCAGGACCAGGAACCAGGACCATGATGAGCTATGGTCTGTTAGGAAGGCATTACATGTGTTGACTTCATAAAATTAAAGTATGTTCCAACTTATCAAAGGATGCAAAAACTCCACAGAAGAAAGGAAGGACCTCACGTAGTGGCAGGTGCAGCATATTTTACTGCAGCCTTTCTAGGTCTAAAAAGGTAAAATGAGGTTTATCACATCTGCTTTTGCTGTGTGTAGCCACGGCTAGTTTTCTCCAGTTCTGTATATGAGAGAGAGAGAGAGAATATGTGTGTGTGTGTGTGTATGTGTGTGTGTGTGTGTGTGTGTGTGTGAATATGCATGTGTGTACACACGCATTTGTGAGCATTCACATGGACATAGAGGTATGCATGATGTGTGGTCTCTCTCATTCAACACCCCCCCAAAGAAAAGCTGCTATGGGATCTGTAGATTTTGTTTGCTGACTATCCCTAATTTTGGAATTCCCTGTTCTAAGTTACCCCACTCTTGGTACTAATTTCAAATGGCTGTGGGGGAGGGGAAGCTAGCTTCAGGCAAGAATCCACTAAGTAGTTTTATTTCTGAGCTGGGATAGAAGCAGGAAAGAATAACAGGAAAAACACACAGCATCCCATCTCTGCACTTTGCATTTACTTATAATTATTCATGCAGGAGCATCTTTAAACACCAAACGAGGGAAATATTACAGTTGTTCTGATTTCACATGCTAACTGTGTTTACATGCTAACAGCATTTCTCAGGGACAATTATCTTATTACTAGTGCACTAATCTTTTCAATCTTTTCACCACAGTTTACAGCTGCAGACTTCAAAAATTAAGGCTAATTAAGACCCTGCTTTCAGCAGGTACAGTAAACTACTCACATTCCAACAGGGTAAAAGAAAATCAGTTTAGGGGAAAGGGTGTTAGAGGGACACAGTGTCAATGGCAGACCGAAGACATCAGATAGCGCCCATCAGTCTGAGGTCTACAACTCTCCCAATGCTAACGTTCGAGAACAAGTTCCATGAATGGAAAGGCCTGTAGAATTCAGGACCAAGGACAGCTGGTCTGGCCCATTTTTAGGAGAAAGGGGGTATTTTGCATTCAATTATCCGTTTCCAGTCATTATATTCTTCCGTGTGACTTCAGCATAGAATAGTGGCTAAGAACATGGAAACTTGTACCAGAGCATCTGTGTACAAATGCCAGTTCAATTCTTTTCCATTTGAACTTGAGCAAATGACCCGAGAGCTTGATGCCTCAGTCTCCCCATATGTGAAGTAGGAATAATACTAACGATATATACCTACTTCACAGGCCTATTAGAATTAATTGAATATCTGTAAAGCACTTACAATCATGGCTGATCATAATCATCACATATGTATTTCTTCTAAAAAGTGTGGTCTATAAGGACTAACAACAAACATCTGTTGTCTTTTTTTTTTTTTTTTTTTGAGACGGAGTCTCGCTCTGTCGCCCAGGCTGGAGTGCAGTGGCCGGATCTCAGCTCACTGCAAGCTCCGCCTCCCGGGTTTACACAATTCTCCTGCCTCAGCCTCCCGAGTAGCTGGGACTACAGGCGCCCGCCACCTCGCCTGGCTAGTTTTTTTTGTATTTTTTTTAGTAGAGACGGGGCTTCACCGGGTTAGCCAGTACGGTCTCAATCTCCTGACCTCATGATCTGCCCGTCTCGGCCTCCCAAAGTGCTGGGATTACAAGCTTGAGCCACCGTGCCTGGCCAAACATCTGTTTTCTAACACATTCTTGACCTCACATGTACTCACTGCATTATGGGCCACTTGAGGGCTGCTAATATACAATCATAGCTACATTTATTATGCCTGTTAGCAATACATTCTCCAGTTGCTTGCCCTGCTATCTCATTAGCTGCCATATAAAACCAGCACCTTGGATCATCCAGTATTATTTTTTGTTTTGTTTCATTTTAAATCACAGAGAAGCAGAATGCTCTCTGAAGGGCTGTTGTCGGAATCCATATTCACAGTCCAGCTTCTCAGATCCCAAGCGAAAGCTCTGGCATCCCAAGCTGTGGCGTCTCAGAAAGCAGTAATCAGCATCTACAGTGCTCGGGCCACGGACATTCATCAGGCACCTACCATTGCCTGGACCTAGGCTTGAGAGGCTGCTTCTTGAATGCTCACACCAACTCTGTGGGGTAGGTAATACTGGTCCCATTTTACAGATGAGGAAACTGAGGCTTCAGACAATTTTATAGTCACAAAACTTGGGAATAAAACAAAGTTATTATGTAGTACATGTGTTTCATTCTCTCCAGCAACATGCTTCTAAGCTAGCTGGCGGAATTTCTCAAGATGATGAATACTATTATTATCACTAGTTGTAGAACTCATCATAATGGTTGTTACCATCAACACTAACATATACCATGTGCCAGGCACTGACATATTTTACTCATGTAATTCTGACAACTGCCCTTAAGGAATGGACTCCTATTAGCCTCTACTTACAGATGAGGGACCTGGGCTCAGAGAGGTTATGCCACATGCCCAAAGTCACACAGCTGCACAGTGTTGGAGCTAGAATTTGACCAAATCCAGGAGATCTGGCTTAAGAACACTGCTCATGAACACTCTGTTCTCCAGAATCTCGTAATACCTATAAAATTCAACAACTGTCTCCTTTTCAGTGGACACATAAGGTATATATAACAAGATAGCTAGAGGGAGTATTGATTCCACCATCTTATATCAAACAACTGATTGCAAAATTGGTGATTTTAGTTAGATCTGTGATAAATGCTGCCAAAGGGGAGAATGTAGGGATAGAAAACACAGGAACTTCATCCAGGAGAGAAGATCAGAAAGGGTGAAATAAACTGGCCACCAAAGAATGAGTGAGAATCAACTTGTCCAAGGTAGGGGAGAGGACAAGCATTTCAGGCAGAAGGAGAAGCATGAATAAAGGCTCTATGGTGGGAAGACACTCAATTTGGGAGGACACAAAGAAAGGATGTCTGAACCTAGAATCAACATTGAGAAGGTGAGTAGCATAAGATAAAGTGGGAGGATTTGGTGTAGGGGCCGCCAGGTTAGGGATTCCCTTTGGGTGCTAGGAAGGAGCTTGGATCTTGTCCAAAGAGCAACAGGGAGTCACTGACAAAGTGCATGGGTAGATCGATTCGCACCTTCGTCAGAATCAGCTTTCAGTCCTACTACCTAGATTATAATATTTGTCCTTTACATAGTCAGATCCAAAGGTACTTCTGAAAAACCAACTCAGTGAATCAGCACACTGAAGATTTTCAAAATGAGTCTCAAATAATTCCTGTTCCCATTTTTGGGGATCATGCTACAACCCACACAGTCTAAGACATTAGGTTGCCACTACCTACCGTGCCTTACTAATTATTTGACCCTCAGTATTGTTATTACAGACTGAAAAAAATCAAGAGGTGATTTTCTGTAACATATGCAAGTCGAACAAAATCTTTTTTTCTGTCTAAAATAGAAGGACAAAAAAAAAAAAATCAATCTAGGTTAGAAAACGTCAATTTGCAACTGAGTTCTGTGGCTTAGGAAAATGGCATGAGCATTTACAGGCTGAAAGAAATGAGTAGCTAAGACAACCCCCCACAACCTCCCACAAATAACCAAATGGTACAGACTACTTCCGGCATGCTTCCATTTACTGACACCTACAACGTGCTAGGTGCTATGGTTTATTTCAACCCCATAACCAGTGTGACCAAGCATCCCGGCTTGCCTGGGACTGAGGATATGGGAAGTTCAGCACTAAAAATCAGGCATATCCCAGACCAACTAGGACACATTGGTGGCTCAACTTGTGACAACCAGTTATTAATATAAGGCAGACACAGGCTCAGAGAGGTAGAGACACTTGTTAACGTTGCACAGCAGGTAAGGAGCAGAGACCAAGATTCAAGTTCCAATCTGTGTGACTTCAAATCCTTCTATAATAACATTTCTTAGGCACATACTAGGTACTGCTTTAAGCCCTTTAGAAGCATTATAAGCATTAATTCCTCACATCTCTATGAAGTACGTACTCATTCTGGGTCTTGTTTTATAGATGGAAAAATTCAAGGCTAAGATTAGCTAATAACTCATCCACGATCCTCCAGCCAAGAAGAGGGACCTGGTTTTAGTGTCTATATTGTTAACCGGCCCATCCAACAGACCCCTGGGCAAACGCCCACCCCCTGTTGCAACGCAAAAAAAAGAAAAATTTTTTTTAGCTATTTTCTTCAAGATAACATTTAAATAACACACACACACACAGAAAAGATTAGACTAGAGGTTTGGAAAAACAAGTTGCTCTGAGTCTTACAGCCACCACAAAGCAGGAACTGCTAGTGGCCGCTGATTTACAAGGCTCTCCGGCAAATCACAAAAGGGGAAATACAGTAAGATGTGATAAGGCTGGTCAGGTTCGGTGCTCAAGGGCAGTCCATGCTCCAGAGAGGCCTGGAACATGCTCCTGGGGCCTCGTGCCCATCACATCAATCCCCACCGGCCAGGTGGATGGGTCTGCTGTTGGGATAGGCAGCCTGGAATCACATTTCCACGCTTCAGGAACCTGGCCTTTCAATACCATGCCCTGGGGGCACTACAGGCAAAGGCCCAGACTTGAACGGCTGGAGCCACTGGTGTCCTTACAATGTGTGTGCAGGGGGAGGTGGCAATGTTGAAAAGAGATGGTCACCACTGCACCACCACCATTACCATTGATCACTGAGAGTTTTTCCTTGTGTCAGAGTCTGTACTATTAATAAGCCCTGACCTGCATAACAAACCACTTTAGAGAAGGAAGTGAGACTGTGGATCACAGCCAGTGTTGCCCTAGGGCTTGAGAGGCCCATCCCACTGAGCTTTCATCATCTGGTGACAGTGGTTGGGAGGGTTGTCCCCCAGGGAACATTTGACACTGTCTAGAGACATCTTTGGTTGTCATAACTTGAAAGGGAGGGTGTACTGGCATCTAGAGGGTGGAGACAGGGATGATGCTCTGTGTCCTACAATGCACCGGTCAGTTGCTTCTTTATCCAGCCCCAAACATCTATAGCGTGGGGCTGAGAAACCCCGACCTAAGAGGACAGAGGCAGACCAATCACAGCCAGCCGAGCTTGCAGGTTGTATCCTTCCAGACCCTTCCCCAGGGTACCAGCCACTCAAACCAGAAGCCAGTGCTCAAGAGGATGGGTGATGTCTCTTTTGCTCACAGTTGCATCTGCAGGGCCTAAAACAGATTTGGTGACTTGTCTTTTCTGTTAAAGAATAGGGACCTGGCTGGGCATGGTAGCTCACGCCTATAATCCCAACACTTTGAGAGGCCAAGGTAGGAGGATCACTTGAGGTCAGGAATTCAAGACCAGCCTGACCAACATGGTGAAACCCCGTCTCTACTAGAAATGCAAAAATTAGCTGGGCATTGTGGCATGCACCTGTAATCCCAGCTACTCGGGAGGCTGGGACAGGAGAATCGCTTGAACCCAGGAGGCAGAAGTTGCAGTGAGCTGAGATCGTGCCATTGCACTCCAGCCTGGGCAAGAAGAGCAAAAGTCCGTCTCAAAAAAAAAAAAAAAAAAAAGAATAGAGATCAAATGACAAATGAACAAGAAGAAATGCACCCAACCAAGCCAGGTGTGGTTGGTAATCCCAGCACTTTGGGAGGCCGAAGTGGGCGGATCATTTGAGTCAGGAGTTTGAGACCAGCCTGGCTAACATGGTGAAACCCCGTCTCTACTAAAAATACAAAAAACTAGCCGGGCGAGGTGGCGAGCGCCTGTAGTCCCAGCTACTTGGGAGGCTGAGGCAGGAGAATGGCGTAAACCCAGGAGGCGGAGCTTGCAGTGAGCTGAGATCCGGCCACTGCACTCCAGCCTGGGTGACAGAGTAAGACTCCATCTCAAAAAAAAAAAAAAAAAAAAAAATGCACCCAACCTAACGAGTGCACAAGCTAGCCAGGTGTCAGAGATGACAATAATTAGCACGGGGAAGTGTTTAATAGGGATGGGGGCCCAGGGTTTTGGCAACTACCAGGTGGGATCTCAAGCAATTTATTTAATCTATGTAATTCAGTTTCCTCATTTGTAAAATGAGGATAATACAGTAACAGTACATACATGATATAATCGTCATGAGGAATTAGTGAGACAATGGGTGTCAACTACACGGTAAATGCCAAATAAATCACTCCCTCTTCCTACCATTCTCCAAATTGTTATTTTAACCATCTAAAATAATTGCTATGATGGAGCTACACAGAGGGTACAGTGGGAGACAAAGGGAAAGCCCCCCTTTTTTGTGTTCTGCTCCCCTGCAAAAGAATGAGGATTTTAAATTCCTTTTCACCCATATGTAACTGCCAGGGAGAAGGGGATTACTGGAGAACTGGTGGAGATCAAAGAAGCCCAGCCAGGTACGATGGCTCACGCCTGTAATCCCAGCACTTTGGGAGGCCAAGGCGAGTGGATCACCTAAGGTCAGAAGTTCGAGACCAGCCTGGCCAATATGGTGAAACACCATTTCTTTTAAAAATACAAAAATTAACCGGGCATGGTGGCACACACCTGTAATCTCAGCTCCTCAGGAGGCTGAGGCAAGAGAATTGCTTGAACCTGGAAGGCGGAGGTTGCAGTGAGCCAAGAGCACACCACTGCACTCCAAGCTAGGTGACAGAGTGAGACTCTGCCACACACACACACACACACACACAAAAGTAGATACTATTCTGGGTCTTGTTTTTATAGATGGAATAGTTGCGGCTCAGATTAATAACTCACCCAAGATCCCCCAGCCAGGAAGAAGGACCTGGTTCTAGTGCCTACGTTGTTAACCTGCCCATCAAACAGACCTGTCGGGACTTCATGAGGCCAGACAACAACCCCCCGTCCTCAGCTAGACATGGCGATACAGTTCCCATTGTCTGGATGGCAGAATCTTCCCATCACTGCAGTGGTTCAAGGCATTCAGGATCTTTGGCGGGACAGCCAGCCTGCTCTATTCTCAGGGGAAGGGCTTTGAGAACCACTTATTTAGCTCACTCCTGCCTCCAAGATGCTTATCACCCCAATCCCACCCTTACACAACAAACACATTCCCATCAGGAAGGCTGGATGACCCTGCCTTCCATGGAATGGAAGCTACGATCCCATCCATTCAGTACAGCCTCTCATAAATGCTCTGTTCCAAAGATAACTAGAATAATCAGGGAGTCCTCCAAACCCAGACATGACTTATTTTCTATTTCTAGCTTAACCACGTGATGCCTGTGAGTTTCAAGGACTGAAGCATCCCCATTCACGCTGGAACCATCTCAACTAGAAGGGGGAGGGTGCACAAACAGCTCTGGATCAGCCCACTGGGGTTCAGAACAAGAAAAAACTTCTTTACCTCCCCTGAGTTTCAGCCTCAAAGAGCGGCAAAGAACCTGGAGACCATTAAATCCAGCTGTGCTCATTGTACACCGGGAAGAACTGAGGCTTTGGAGGACAAAGAAGATACCCAGATGATTTGCATCGCTCTTTTTCTCCTTTGCTTCTTTCTCTCTTGTTGAACTGGAATAGGTCAAACCTGTCTGCGGTACTCAAATGTCACAGGGGTTTCCTCCACTAGGCACGGGTCAGAGCTCTTATTCTCAATAAATGTTCAGAGAATGAAGAAACGTCAGCAATTACCTAGTAGGCAACTTTGGAGAGGATTTCACTTCCTCTATAATTAAACACAACAAATGCCACGAATGCTGAAGGGACACTATGCATGGGTGTGTGTGAGAGGGAGACTGCAGTTCCCATACCAAATGGGTATTTATTTGTTCCAAGATTTTTTTTTTTCCACCAAAAAATGCTTTAATATAATCACCTTTTAAATAATATACACTGTCATCTTGATTATGTCTAACTGGGCTTACTCAAAGAGGCCAGGACCTTGCAGAGAAATAAGCCTGAGGTTTCCTTCTGCCAGGTCACCAGTAAATGGATATTTCCCAAAAGGTGAACCTTTTAACATACGACTGCATAATTTAACCTCAAATACCTACTTAGTATTCCAGCAAGATGCCTCCTTCTAATTGAGGTAATTTCTAGAAATATATTGCTAAAAGTTTCCTTTCCTTCAAATAAAGCGATAACTGCCATTTATGAAGCATGTATTAGGTGCCAGGTACTTCATTGGCCTTAACTCTTTGTAACTCGCGTTTTCACCGTCACGACAACACCGTAAGGCAAATATGGCCAGTTCACAGCCAGGAAAACTGAGGCTGAGGCGGAAAAGTAACTAGCCCAGTGCTGCAGAACCAGTAAGAGACTGAGCTGGGGTTGGAACCTAGGAATGACTCTCAAGTCCAAGCTCTTTATACCATAATCTCCTAAACTCAGATTATAAACCCACTCCATCCTCTTTCTTAATATTTCTTCACAGACAGAATATTTCAAAGAACTTAACTTTTACCACAAGGGATACAAAATAAGGAATTAGAGGAGCTATCTTACTTCAGCTTTATCCCAACCACTTTGCAAAGTTACTGAGATTCAACTGCTTTGTCTGCTAAATGGGCACATCCCTCTTCAACTCACCCCTTTGCTTTGTTGCCAGAAACAAAGGAAAAGGCAGAAAAAAAGCGTGTATGTCTTCCAGAATTGTCAGAGGCCAGCAGATCTTCCTGCAGGATGTCAGCCTAAGCAATCTTTCAAATGCTCCCCGGGCAGGCAGCCCAACCCACCACACTCCGCTCCAAGGAGACACCTCCTAAAATAAACCCTGCTAACTTCAGTTAGCTCACCCTAAAGACTATATATAGAAGAAAAGACTCAGGAGTTCCCAGTTGGCAGCAGCTTCTCCAAAACTCAGCGCAAATGGCTGATTTCTAACTTAATCTCCAACATCTGACAGGCGGCTTTAAATCAGGGAGGCTGACTAAGAGATGGAAAACCCCTGTGAGGCCAGCCAGTCTGCCTGGGGGCAGACACCCCCAGGCTTTTCAGCAAACTGGGATGGCATGAAAAAGGCAGCCTGGCCCCGGAGGGTGCGGGAGACAAATTAGACAAGGTGTGGTGGGTGGGAGCAGGATGGAGCCCAGCCAGCCCACTGGGCATGTTGTGGGGTAGCTGGGCGTAGAGGGCAGTGATCTGTACAGAGGCACTGCTGTGAATTCTGAATCTTGGTGTCTTCTGGGCTTCATGTTATCCCAGGGAATGACAGGAAGCCAGGGCAGGCTTTGAGTCTCCCCATCTATGAAATGAAGGATATCTCACACTCACACACACACAAACACACACACACACCCCTTACATCCAGAGAGCCAGATATTCACTCTCAAGACACTTTTGAAAATACCGTCTTTCCAAAGACCAACATTGGCATTTGTATTTGAAATATTGCTTAGGCTGAATTCTGCAGGAAGGCCTGCTGGCCTCTGACAGTTCTGGAAGAAATATGCACTTTTGTCTGCATTTTCCTTTGTTTCTGGCAACAATGCAAAGAGGTGGTTAGAGGGCTGGGTGCGGTGCCTCACACCTGTAATCCCAGCACTTTGGGAGGTGAAGGTGGGTGGATTGAGGTCGGGAGTTCGAGACCAGCCTGGCCAGCATGGTGAGACGCTCCCCGTCTCTACTAAAAATACAAAAATTAGCCAGGCGCTGTGGTGCACACCTGTAATCCCAGCTATTCAGGAGGCTGAGGCAGGAGAATTGCCTGAACCCAAGACGCGGAGTTTGCAGTGCGCTGAGATCACGCCACTGCACTCCAGCCTGGTGACAGACTCCGGCTCTATCTCTAAATAAATAAATAAATAGACAGACAAACAAACAAACAAACAAATAAATAAATAAATAAATAAATAAATAAAGGTGGTTGGAGGGAGATGTGCCCATTTAGCAGATGAAGCAGTTGACTCTCAGTAACTCTGCAAAGTGGAAGGATATACAATACATTGTTAGCAATTATTCTTTTAAAGAGAAAGACTGGAAAAGAAGGAGGAGTCTCCTCTTTTATATCCTTCTCTCATGGGGGAATTTTGTTATCACATGATTATACTCCTTACATTTAAAAAGCAAGTGTCACTTACAGATGGAGGGATAATAAGGTGGTTTCTTAAAAAATTAAATATAGAAAAATTAAGGGCCGGGCACAGTGGCTCAAGCCTGTAATCCCAGCACTTTGGGAGGCCGAGACGGGCGGATCACGAGGTCAGGAGATCGAGACCATCCTGGCTAACACGGTGAAACCCCGTCTCTACTAAAAAACACAAAAAACTAGCCAGGTGAGGTGGCGGACGCCTGTAGTCCCAGCTACTCGGGAGGCTGAGGCAGGAGAATGGCGTAAACCCGGGAGGCGGAGCTTGCTGTGAGCTGAGATCTAGCCACTGCACTCCAGCCTGGGCAACAGAGCGAGACTCTGTCTCAAAAAAAGAAAAAGAAAATCAAATATAGAATGCTATATAATCCAGCAATTCCTCTTCTGGGTTCATAGCTGACTGAAAAGCAGGGGCTTGAATAGCTATTGGCACATCTATGTTCAAAGCAGCATTACTCACAGTAGCTAAAAGGGGAAAGCAAGCCAAGTATCCATCCTGGAAGATTTGCACGGATACACCAAATGCAACATACACACACCATGGACTAGTCAGCCTTAAAAAGGAAGGAAATTCTGACACGTTCGTGATAGGGACAAACCTCGACGACGTTATTTATGCTAAGCAAAACCAGCCAGTTACAAAAGGACAAATACTGTGTGATTACACTTACTAGCCACACGTGGTTGCCGACCACGTGGCTGTTACAAACATGGAAATTGCATTTCTAATTCTATTTAATATTACTTAATTTCAATGTTAATGGGGCCCCACACGGAGTGGATTGCAGTGTCACTGTGTCAGCAGAGCACAGCCTGGAGATCAGAGTCCAGCACAAAGGTTGGAAATCTCAGGACTTGGGGCAGGTCTGCCAAGAGTGCAGCCAGCACAGCATGTGGGAGATGAACTTGGCCCTGCAGAGGAGCCAGTGTGACTGCCTCTGAATGCCCCCTTATCTATGCGTGAGTCAACCAGGATACTGAGGGGCATGTGGACCACAACACACATGCTCCAGATAACAGTCCCCATACTGGCACTCACTATCCCAGAGGTCTTGTGCAAGATGCTTTAGTGCATTACTTCCTAGAGACCCCAAGAAGGAGTAACTCCCATCCCCATTACCCAGGTGAGGAAACTGAGGTACAGAGAAATGAAGCAACATACTCAAAGTCACAGTGACTGGCAAAGCTGGGATTTGAACCCAGGAGGTTTGACTGCAGAGGACAAATTTCAAACAACTACCCAGTCCCACCTCCCAAGACAGAGTCACACCTTGCCGCCTGTCCTGAGACCCATGTACTCATTTCCAACAAGCTGCAGGCAGAGGCTTTCATTTTGGTGGAAGGAGAAAAGCCAGGCTTCCCATGGAGAGAGCTGAGAAAGGCACAGTCAGAATCCCAAGCGCAGGGATAGACAGTTCCTTCTAAACCACCGTCACTAGCCACAAACACAGGAAATGCACTGCAGCTTCACATCTTCCTCCTCATTCTGCACGGCCCATTCTCTCTGCCAGGAATCCCTTCCTCTCTTGCTCACCTGGAGAATTCACATTTATCCTTCCCAATTCAAGACTTTTTCTTGGAAACCCTTCCCGACCTCTGAAGATAAGCAGGCCCCTCCCTCCTTAGCTAGCTGGTTGCGGTCACCACCACCACGACTCTATCCTGTAATTACTTCTCTCTAAGCACCCATCTTCCTCACTCCACTGTAACATTCACCATTCCTTGTGGCAGGGGCTAGGTCTTAGCTACTTGTTTTCCCAGAGCCAAACAGGGTGTCTAACATATGGTCCTGGCTCAGCAACTGTTGACTTGCAATGGCAATGATAAGATGAATGATTTCAACAAAAGGAACATTTACATTTTAAGAGCTGAATTAAGAACTGGCTTAAGTTAAAGGAAGAGAGTAGTGAGTATCCCTCAATGTCTTGGGCCCTGGAAACAGGCCAGGGTGTGTTTTCCAACTCAGCTACTTCCTGTAATAACTGTGTGACCCAAAGTGGATTTTTTTTTTTTTTTTTTTTTTTTTTTGAGATGGTGTTTCACTCTTGTTGCCCAGGCTGGAGTGCGGTGGCAAGATCTCGACTCACTGTAACCTCTGCCTCGCAGGGTCAAGTGATTCTCCTGTCTCAGCGTCTCGAGTAGCTGGGATTACAGGTGCCCGCCACCATGCCTGGCTAATTTTTGTATTTTTAGTAGAGATGGGGTTTCACCGTGTGGGCCAGGCTAGTCTCGAACTCCTGACCTCAGGTGATCTGCCCGCCTACGGCCTTCCAAAGTGCTGGGATTACAGGCGTGAGCCACCAAGCTCAGCCCTGAAGAGAAGTTTTAACCTCTAAAAGCTTTTCGGTTTCCTTCCATAAGATGAGGATAACATTGTACAACAATCCCAGGTAAGTAGGTGGTTTTTGCCAATTTTTTCTCCTTTAGTCCCACCAAGTTCTGAGAGATCCTGGGCCCATTCTATCACTCGGCTGGCCAGACCTGGTTTTCAAGGGTCCTCAGAAAAGAGGTCACCCACTGATCACCCCCCGTCCCCACCAGTTGAATCTCTCAGATACATTTTGTTTTGACCTGCAAAGCGTTTTTAAAATTTTCAATTAGCTGCCAACGTTCGAAGTTCAGGAAGACTGTGCAATTCAAATTCTGGATATCTAACCTTCTTTGAAAAATTACATCTGGCCTCACTGGGTCCGTACTTTGAATTGGCTGAGTCTGAGAGGCAATTGTCCCCTTCAGATGCGGTGTGGGAGCGCCCAGTCCCCATGTGGCCAGGACACTTGTTCTCATTACCAGCACTGCCCAGAAAACATCTAACTTTGCAACTCCTGCCCTAGGGAAGGAAGTCGGCCAGAAATAGTCTGTTTTATTTAGCAAAGCTGTAAGCTAAAAGCAGGGAGCAGCTCCAAGGGTGAGTAAAAATCCGCATTCCAAACTCATCTGACTTCTCTTTGACAGCACCGGTATGTAAAGATACAGATGAATTAATGATTCCGTTTAGTAGCAAACTAACCCTGTTGCTGCCTCTCTCATGGAGAAAGCGAAAAATCCATCGCTGGTGGCAGCACTTCTCAGTCTACACCTGACAGAGGGGCGACAGTTAGTGCTGTCCTATTCCCAGCATCGAGCCTGGAGGAATTCCTGATTTTAGGTGCCTGCAGAGTCCTTGAAGGAGGTAAAAGCTGCTTGCAAACACCAGCATGACGGTTCTCTGCATTTACTCCCAAAGAGGAGATGACAGAGCAGACAGACATGATTGGATGAAGAGACAAACCTGTCCACGTCACTCACCTTCATGTCTTATCTGAAGTGTCACCTCTTCACAGATGTGACAAATGAACCTCGTAGAGGCCCCCACTGCCTGCCCTGTCCCCATAACACACATAAACACACACATACACACATAAACACACACATACACACACACACATATACACACACACACACATACACACACACACACACACACACACACACACACGCCTATGCACTCCACTGTCGGCCTCCCTGGAACATTTCCCAGAGGCTGTAATATCCTATTATTTGTTCTCTTGTGCACTCTTTTCAGCTAGATTATACGCTGCACGAAGGCAGTAGCCTTGTCTGATTTGGTCTGTTTCCAGCTACTTGTCTGTTTCTGGCGCCTCACATAGTCCCTGGCACCCAAGGAGCCTTTCCTGAGAATTTGCAAATGCGTTTTTGACACAATAGATGGTATTCTGCAACGTTTCCAAACTTTCAATGCCCATGCACTAGTTTCGCGGTTTTTGCCATATATCTGCACTACCCAATCCAGTAACTTAGTATTTTCTTCAACCAACTCTCTTTTTTTTATTGAATAGATCTCTTTTAAAAACAAAGCTTTACGGCCATGCGTTTAGTCAACAGAGAGACACCTGTAATTGATGAGCTCTGGAGTTGACGGTCACCTATGAGCAGTGGGACCCTGGACAATGAGTTCACAACGTGGTGCCTCAGTTTCCTCATCTGCAAAACAGCACTAACAATAGCGCCTCCTGAATACAGAGATTGTTCAAGGGTAAATGACTTAAAACATGTAAAGTTAATTCATGGCAAGTGCTTCAAATAGTGCCTGCCACAGAGCCAACACAATATGAACACTACTTGTATTAGTATTATTTAGGGGGAAAAATTGGTATCGCTTTAAATAAATACATGACAAAAGAAAAAAATCACTTAGGTAACAACTGAGAAACACTTTTGGAGACGTAGGCTAAGCCTGAGTTTTAATGCTACCCAGATGTGGAAAGCACCCCCTTCCTCAGGTCCTCATCTCCCATCTTTTAAATAAAGATGTTGGGCCGGGCACTCTAAGATTCCGTCCATCTTCCAGTTCTGAATTTCTGACTCTCAATCATGGATAGCACTACCTTAAAAGAAATAAAATAGGAAAAACCTGAATTTACACAATAAGCTCAAAAGGAAAGAGCTGGAGGGGGCGAGGTCATTCACATTCCCAAAGGA
This sequence comes from Rhinopithecus bieti, assembly GCF_001698545.2. Classification (NCBI taxonomy): domain Eukaryota; kingdom Metazoa; phylum Chordata; class Mammalia; order Primates; family Cercopithecidae; genus Rhinopithecus; species Rhinopithecus bieti. Next base: position 100,800 of record NW_016809524.1, on the reverse strand, counting down.
TTTGCTTTTACAAAGGGATTAACAGCAGAGTTGCTTTAAATAGCAGCTTAAGCCTTGTTTATGGATTACTAGATACTTGATGGAGAGGTGGAGGGGCTCAGGAACTTGGAACAAAAGCTTGACTATACCCAGGCAGAAATGAAATAGCGCATATGTTTTCTTTAAAATTACAATACACATCAACAGGAAGAATGATTCCATTTCAAGGAATCTGATTCCTACTCAGTATTTCCATTGCATGTCAATTGCATTCAAGAAGGTACGCCTGTATCCACGAACCAGTTTACAGCAGTAATCCGGTGTTTATGTTTTTAAGCCCCTATTATAAGAGCATTGATAATTTATTAAATGTCCCAGGCACTGTTGAGCATATGACATGCATTACCTCATCTAATCTTCACAGTAACTCAATAAGGCAGGTGTAGTTGTCATCATCCTCTTAAAGATGAAGAAACTGAGGCGAAGAGAGGGGAAGTGACTCACCCATGACAAAAGATGGCAAATTTGAGTCAAGCCAAAGTGCATGAACCTGGCACTGAGGTTAGATTATAAAAGGTAAGATCCTTGCCTCAAGGAGGGCACAGAACAGCCACGGAGGTCAGCCAACTCAGAGGAGGATGATAAATGCTGCAAGAGACACCTTTGAGGGAGCAGAAGAAGGGGATATCAAGGTCTAGGGTGTGCCCAAAGCCAGGAGTGACTTCATCTGACTCCCAGGGGCGTCCCATACTTGAGCATCTCTAAACACTCCGTGTATAGATTCCTCTCCTCCATCCTTCATACACAAGAGACCCTCTTATCTGTACCTGCCTGTGCACAAACCAATCTGTCCTAGGCCACTGTATTCCCGAAAGGTGGGTTGTGGGTCTGGAGGCAAAGAGAAAAAGAGGAACTGTTGCAGAGTCTCTCCCAGCACCCACACTGCTTCACTAGTCTACCTGAGAGCTTCCCATTGCCTGGTTTTCCTCCTTTGAAAAATGGGGATATTAGCCACCCCCCACCTCCCTCAGCAGGGAAGCACTAGTGATTAATTAGGTAACATCTGTGAAGCACTCCCAGCTTTCCAGAGAAGGGCACCTTGGGAGAGGAGCTATAAAAACACGAGGCACAGGCTATTATCAGCGTCATCATTATTATCATCATTGTCATTATGACATTCTCCTGCCCAAAGACCTGCAGTGGCTTACCACTGCCCAGAGAAGAAGGTGCCATTGGCTGCCTGGCAGGCAAGGGAACCGCTGCTACCCCTTTTTGGACTCCCCCACCTCCATGCATCTCTAACCAATAATGCCCTATATGCGAGTTCTGCAACTTCCACGTGGAACCCATTCTCCTCAGAGCAGCTCCAGTCTTGCCCAGTCCAAGACCCCTTCCTAACCATGCAAGCTGGAAGTTCAACATTCACGTACCTGTCTCTGTTATAGACACCATGATTTTTCTTCTGAAGATTCTATTCATAGGAATACACGAGTGCATAAAAAACAGTGATACTGCATGAGTTCCTCTTTTCCCAGAGCTATAAAACAAAGATGCTACACAAACCATGACTCAGTATCTTAGACTGATGCTCGTGACTTATAATGGGTCACATCCAATAAACCCACTGTAAGCTGAAAATAGCCTAAGTTGAAAACGCATTTAATGCACCTAACCTACCGAATATCACAGCTTAGCCTAGCCTGCCTTAAACTCACTCAGAACACTGACATTAGCCTACAATTGGGCAAAATCATCTAATACAAAGCCTAGTTTATAATGAAGTGTTGAATACTGTACACGGATGTTTTGCAGACATGACAGGATGCTAAAACACAAAACACAATATCCAAATACATCGCTAGCCTGAGAAAAGATCAAAACTCAAAACTCGAAGTAAGGCTTCTGCTGAAGATACATCGCTTTGCACCAACGTAAAGTTGTAAGTCAAACCCATTGTCCGTCAGGGACTGTCTGTGTCTCTCTGATTAGATGATAAGCATGTAGAGGACCACAGATAATTCAGATAAAGTCTATAATTCATGAACAGAGCCTCGGGAACTAGTTAAGGGAACAAGCACAGTCTCTGGGTTCAGACAGATCAGAGCTCCCCATTCTGCCTGTCACTACCTCCCTGAGCCCCAACTTCCTCCTCTGGAAAATGGAGACCATCATACTTAAACTGTTAAAGAAAAAACTAATCCGCGTTAAGTAAGGAGAAACATCATTGGAAAGAATTATTGCGAAGGGAAGAAAGGAACAATTGCACTAGGAAGGGTGCTTTACCATAAGATCTTAAGGATCCTGCAAGCATCTCAAAGGCTAGGCAAAAAGGAGTTTTCTTTTACTAAAAGGAGAAAGCAAGAGCAGGTGTGGGGAAGAAAGGATGGGGTGATCAGAGAGTAGATCACAGAATGTTTTACCCTGATGCCAGCCTTTTCTCAGGAGGGGCTATGTGCTGGCTTAGGCTCCGCGTGGGTCAAGGTACAAGCACGTGGAAGAAGAGAGTCTGATCCAAAGTCTGGTGATCAAGCATGTTGTTCTGATTGATCAGTGGGAGCGAGCAGTCAGGTAACAAATGGGAATGTGCAGGGTCTGGGTCTAGCCCTGTCCTGGGGAAACAGAAGGGTATCCACGAGTTATATCTAAGTCATATGGGGGACACTGGTTCTTTGCAGTGAGGCATTTTCTGCAACACAAATGGGTGGGGGCATTCCTTTGACCTTTGTTCTGCAGGAGCACAGGGCTCATGTAAAATTCAGCACTGTTAATCCCCAAGAAAGTGGCTGTGTAGATTCAGTGTGAATCTACACATAGAAAGCCTAAGACTTTTATCATTTTTATTTTTCTTAGAGATAGGGTTTCACCCTGCCACTCAGGCTGGAGTGCAGCGGCACGATCCTGGCTCACTTCAGCCTCAAACTCCTGGGCTCAAGCGATTCTCTCATCTCAGCCTCCTGAGTAGCTGTGACTACAAGTGAATGCCATCACGCCTGGCTACTATTTTTGTTCAATTATGGTTTACCTGCAGGACAGTATAGAAGGATCACTGTAAGAGGCAGAAGGTTGAGAAAGGAGTACAGACATTCTAGAGGTGTCCTGCAAATAAATATGTAGCCCCAGAGTGGATCTGTGTTTAGCCAGCCAGGCATAGAACACTTTTGACTCACACTGGACTTTGTGTCTCATCAGCCCCAGGCCATTTTTACACTATCTTCTCTTAAGCGAGACAGGTCTTCAACCTAAAACACATCCAACATAGTCCCTAGCCATTGAAAAGTTCAAAGAAAAATTAAAGAGTGAAATATGCAGCCCACCATTGCAATCCACCCAAGAATCAAAGGGTGTAGGCTCCAAGACAGGATGGAGAACCAGGAGTTAAACAAAATCCTCCAGGAACTTTTTATCCTCTGCTATCATCAGTGGCACGCAAACCTGTTTTAAATTTACCGACAGCTTAAGCTGCCACCCAGCTCTTGAGGTATTTTTAGTCAAGTAGAAATTCATTTGGAGCCTAAAGTCAGGAAAGGGAATCACGTCAGGTGTGACTCCTGCAGGATTCAGGTCGTGCCCTGTACCTGCTTTAGTCACCACTCCTGATTTGCACACAATTAAATACTCACTTCACCCCCCACCTCTTCGCATCTTCAGCATCTCCCCACAAAGCAGCGGGAGAGGTGAATCAAACGGCAGGGAAGTCAGCCCTAGGTTTAAGAGATCTGTTGTTAATCCGAACATTATTAGCAGAAACAAACTCAACCGGGGGAGGAGAGTACAAGGAATATAGGGCCCTGAGTCGAACCAAAAGAGAACAAATTCCTCTTTCCCCACTCAAAACAGGCTTATCCAATAAAGCTGCGGCTGTATCTACATGAATAAGCTGCCAGCAAGAATGAGGCAGACACAGGAGGAAGGAAATTAATACTTTGGAGTGGGGAGTGGTAGGAAGGTGCCTAAGTCGAAAGCAAAACACCGTAGTGTTCAAGCCAAGCATGGAGGAGGAACCTTCAATGCCTCTTTATCCTTCAGGCCCCTGTGGCCAACACATCTCCAATTCACTGGGAAGTCAACAGGGTATGTCCAGAACTTGAAACTGCCTTTGCAAAAATGGTAACAGTGAGAAAATCATGACAGTGAAAGAGGTTTGATCTAACCAACCCCCATCTTGCCTTTAACCTCCAAACTGCTCACGATCATTCCTGAGCTTGGGTCAAGCTCACTTTCAGAGACGTTTAGTTTATACTTTAGAAGATGACAGTCCTTCCCCAAAACTAAACCACCTTTGTAAAGCTAATGTAGGTCCATTAGGTTAGAAGGATTAAGAGAAGCCTCGGCTGGGCGCAGTGGCTCACGCCTGTAATCCCAACACTTTCGGAGGCTGAGGCAGGCAGATTGCCTGAGCTCAGGACTTCGAAACCAGCCTGGGCAACATGGCAAAACGCCCGTCTCTACTAAAAATACAAAAAATTAGCTGGGCATGGTGGTGGGCGCCTGTAATGCAGCTACTCCAGAGGCTGAGGCAGGAGAATCGCTTGAACCCGGGTGATGGAGGTTGCCATGAGCCAAGATCGCCCCATTACACTCCAGCATGGACAACAGTGCAAGGCTCCCTCTCAAAAAAAAAGAAAGAAAAAAAAAGCCTGAATTCTGCTAAAGTGCAAAGGATTGCCAGCCATTATTCCTGAGGTCTCAAGATTTGCAACATCCCTGATTCCTCCTGCAGATAACACCACTCTTGTAGAACCTAAGATTGGCCTTTTGAGATGTCTTTTCAGGTTTTTGCATTTTCTTTTATTTAACACTTGATATGGACTAGGGGAAGATTTTTGCATTTCTGACCATGATGGCTCAACCCAGACCCACCAACCAGTACTGTGGCCTCGCCCAGAAGAGGACCATTTTCCACACACCCCTGTGATTGCATCTCCAACCAATCACCAGCACCCATTCCTTTGTCCGCGAAACTATCCTTGAAAAACTCTAGCCTCAAAATTTCCAGAGAAACTGATTTGAATCATAAAATTCCAGTCTCCCATTCGGCCAGTTCTGCATGAATTAAACTCTCTCTATTGCAATTCCCCTGTCTTGACAAATCGGCCCTATCTGGACAGTGGGCAAAATAAACCCACTGGACAATTACAAACTGTCCACTTCTGACCTTGACCACCACTATGCTAACCCAAGTCCCAGTCATCCTGGATCCCAACATCCCTTTACTCCCAGGGTCCTTTCTTCTTCCAGCAACCACCAGAGGGACTGATAGGGTTTGGTTGTGTCCCCACCCAAAACTCATCTTGAATTGTAGCTCCCATAATTCCCACATGTGGTGGGAGGGACCCAGTGGGAGATAATTGAGTCATGGGGGCAGTTTCCCCCCATACTGTTCTCATGGCAGTGAGTCTCACAAGATCTGATGGTTTTATAAGGGGTGGTTCCCCCTTTCACGTGGCTCTTATTCTCTGTTGCCTGCCCCTATGTAAGATGTGCCTTTGCTCCTCATTTGCGTTCCACCATGATTGTGAGGCCTCCGCAGCCATGTGGAACGGTGAGTCAGTTAAGCCTCTTTCCTTTATAAATTACCCAGTCTCAATGTCTTTATTTAGCAGCATGAGAACTAATACAGGGACCCTTATAAAATCATAAACCAAAGAACACACAACATAGCAATTCATAAATCCAACATGACTTCCCCATCTCACCGGAAATAAAATCTAAACTTCTCACCTTGATCAAAAAGCCCTACAGGATCTTACCCGTCTGTTCCTCAAGCTCATCTCACACCATGCTTCCTTCTTCCTCTGTGCTCCAGCACTGATGGCCTAAGGTTTCTAGAACATTCCATTCTCTCTGCCGCCTCAAGGCCACTTTCCCTTGCCTGGGAGGCTTTTCATCCAAGTTCTCACATGGCTTCTCTGGTCGTTCAGGTCTAGGGCCAAATGTCATCTCCCTCAGGGCTCTCTTAGGACCACCCTCTTCAACACATCCTCTTGTTTTAATCCCATGTACAACACTTGCCATGTTAATAGGTTCTACTTTTTTGGTCTGTTTGATCTCTGTGTCTATTCATTGCTGCATCCTCATCATGCACACTAGCTGGCACTCCTAAAAAATATTTATTGAACGAATAAATGACCACTAGAAGGAGAATGGAAACCTTCTGTCTCAGGACCCCAAATTCACTATGCCAAATGGGAGAGTTATGCTTGGAAACTGAGTCATGCAAAACACTGCCTTTCCCTTTGTTCCCAAACAGACAGCTGCAAGATACAAGGCCACATATCTCTCCAGGTGGCCTCCCTCACCTTGACAATGTAAATTAACAGCTTATCTTCAGAGGTATGGACAAGACTAGAAATCGTCCCCCTGCCCATCTCAAGACAAATGTATATTTGACGGTTCCCTTCACTTTATGTTTACTTTATCCCATGTAAAACACGGATTTACTGAGCTTGAGATGAATACGTAAGTGACTGTTCCCCTACCCCCGACTTTCAAATGCAACATGTGGATCCGGTGAGAGTTAATCAAAGCCTCATAAGAATGTGACCTCTCACCTCACTCCCTACCTTCCTGTTTTTTCTTTCTTTCCTCCTTCCCCTTCTGCCCACTTTTTCACCTTTAAATACAGAGTCCTCAAAGCCCTCTTTGGAAAAAGTACAGGCCAGATCCTCCAGTGACTTTCGTCCCTTTCTTCTGGGGATGTCCTCAACCTTGGCAAAATAAACCTCTAAACTGATTGAGACCTGTCTCAGACACTTTGGTTTGCAGAAGACACCACAACTGTAGTACATGATGTGAGTAGATGGCTATGAAGGTGACGGTGTGTATTTTACATGATGGCATACCTCAATGTATTTATGTATTTCTATAAATGTAAGGGGTACAGGAGCAATTTTGTTACATGGATAAACTGTGGAGTGGTGAAGTGTGGGCTTTTAGTGTATGCCATCATCCAAATGGTGTACATTATACCCATGAAGTAATTCTCATCAACCCCCCCAACCACCCTCCCACTCTTCACAGTCTCTAGTGTCTATCATTCCACACTCTATGTCTGTGTGTACACACATTTAGTTCCCACTCCCACTGATAAGTGAGATCATGCTGTCATATCTCAATGTAGATGCTAAATGTTCATCAGCAATATATGCTACATCTTTAGAGTTCAGAAAAATGTCATGAGAGTCTGGGTATGGTGGCTCACGTCTGTAACCCTAGTGTTTTGGGAGGCCATGGTGGGAGGATTGCTTAAGCCCAGAAGTTCAAGACCAGCCTGGGAAACATAGGGAGACCCCATCTGAAAAGAATTAATTAATTAATTAATGTTTTTGTTTGTTTTTTTTTTTGAGACAGAGTTTTGCTCTGTTGCCCAGGCCAGAGTGCAGTGGCGTGATCTCGGCTCACTGCAAGCTCCGCCTCCTGGGTTCATGCCAATCTCCTGCCTCAGCCTCCTGAGTAGCTGAGACTGGGACTACAGGCACCCGCCACCACGCCCAGCTAAATTTTTTTTTGTATTTTTAGTAGAGACGGAGTTTCATCATGTTGGGCAGGCTAGTCTCAAACTCCTGACCTCGTGATCCATCTGCCTCGGCCTCCCAAAGTGCTGGGATTACAGGTGTGAGCCACCATGCCCAGCCAATTGATTTTTTTATATATATATGTCAAATGAAGAAGTAAATTCTCAGACCCAAGTTGTTCCAAATGTATTTAATAACTGAATCAGGTATCAGGTTTCAAATTTAAATTAATGAAAATGAAATAAAAGTAAAACTTCAATTTCTCACTGTTCTAGCCACATTTCCAGGGCTTCTGATATAGAGCCCCATGTGGCTGGTGACCACCACACTGAACGGCACAGGGGTGGCTCATGTCACCCACCACAGCAGCGATCATCACAGTTCACGGAGAAGAGATTTCTACTCTGCCTTCGTGGAGGTCTCTTCTGCATGGGAGGCAGAGGTGGTCTCCACATGATCCATCAAGTCCAACCCCGCCAGCTTTTTCCTTCTGCTCTCTCAGAGGAGCTGATACGGCCCAGTGATTCCAACAGGGAGCATCTGGGCGGAGTGCCCTGGAGGCAGGAGTCCATCCTCACTGACATACAGCACAACTTTACCCACTCTGCAAGAAGCACCTGAGCTTCCATGTCAGACCATGGAGGAGGACAGCATTTCTGGAGATAAATAAAGCCACCACGCTTAGAGAAAACAACCAAGGAGGGTGGGAAGAGCTCTGGCCCTGGAGCTAGACCACCTGTGTTCGAATCCCAGCAGTGCTACTGACCAGCTATGTGACCTTGGGCACGCAATTTAACCTATGACTCAGTTTACCTATAGGCAAAAGGTCAGCACTTACCCCACAGAGGATTTGAAAGGAACAAATGAAACAGAGGATATAAAGCATCTGTTGGGCTGGGCTCGGTACCTCTTGCCTGTAATCTCAACACTTTAGGAGGCCAAGGCAGGAAGATCACTTGAGGACAGGAGTTCAACACCAGCCTAAGCAAGAGAGTGAGATCCCCGCCCATCCCCCCGTATTGGTCCATTTTCACACTGCTATCAAGAACTACCTGGGACTGGGTAATTTATAAAGAAAAGAGGTTTAATTCACTCACAGTTCCACATGGGCTGGGGAAGCCTCAGGAAACTTACAATCGTGGCAGAAGAGGAAGGAGAAGCAAGGCACATCTTGTATGGCAGCAGAAGAGAATGAGAGTGAAGGGGGAGCTGCCAAACACTTTTAAAGTATCAGATCTCATGAGAATTCACTCACTATCATGAGAACAGCATGGAGAAAACCTTCCCCCTCATCCAATCGTCTCCCACCAAGTCCCTCCTTTGGTACATCGGGATTACAACTCGAGATGAGAGTTGGATGGGGACATAGAGCCAAATCATATCACCCCCACCCACAACAATCTCTTAAATATTAAAAAATGGAAGGGTGGTGCATTCCTGTAGTCCCAGCTACTTCGGAGGCTGAGGCAGAAGGATCACTTGAGCCCAGGAATTCAAGGCGGCAGTGAGCCATGATCACACCGCTGCACTCCAGCCTGGGCGACAAAGCGAAACCTCATCTCTAAAAAAATAAAAATAATTGCATAAAACAAAGCATGTGTCACAAGTGCCTGGCACATCACAACGACTCCCTATAAATAATCATAATAATTATTCTTGCTCATTATAATATTTTGAGCTCTGCTCACACAACACAGGTGCCCCTGTTAAACTGAAGCCAAACTTCTACAGCAGATCAATTACCAGGAGATCATTCACGGTATAAAGGATTCTCATCGGGGACTCCTTTAAATACAGTGAAATCTGTGAAGGGCTTTTCAAACAGGAATCAATTTACCATATTGACATGGAATTCTTCAGGGACCCTTCGGGAAAGGACTCAGATGTAGAGTGTCCTCTCTGTCACTCTCATCTGTTGGTTGGTGAACAGCAGACTCTGTTCACCACTCCTCCAATCAGCCATGGTGGGGGCTGCGATGTTTCGCAAGGCGCCGCGGCAGAGAGATGAAAGTTGTTACGAATGCTGTTGGATTTTAGGGCTGCTAAGAGAACCAGATGTTTAAAAGTAGCCCTGTGCAAGTCCAAGTCAGAGCTGCCAAATTCTCGTCGCAAGGAAAACAAAGGCGTCTGGCTTGGGAAAGTTTGCCCCAGGCAGATTCTCTGAGTCTATTTAGAAAGGGTTACAAAGCAATGTTTGTATCTATACCCCTCCTGTACAGGTTTGCAAAACCAGAAATAATGCCTGTCACTCATGCAGTGACTCCTGGGTACAACCTTAGAGCCAGTCCCTGCACTGGGCACCAAGGAAATACAGAGATGAAGCGAAACATTTGCTGGTGAGCCATAGAAGCAAAGTGTTCTTTGCTTCTGAGTCTGAAAGCTCAGCTGGGAGACCTTGGGCATGTTACTTAACCTTTCTGCAATTCAGTCTTCTCATCTGTGAAATGGGCATAGTAGCAGGACATTCCACATGAACTGATCGTGAAAAGTGAGTAAAGATAAATGAAGGGGTTGGAACAGCTACTGGCACACAGTAAGTGCTCAATAAATGTGTTCTTAGTTGTGGTAGTAAACTGCTGATAAGGGGCTAAATTCGGAGTGTTAGGGTAGTACGTAAAAAAGCTATCTAGGCTGGGCGCAGTGGCTCACACCTGTAATCCCAACACTTTGGGAGGCTGAGGTGGGCAGATCACAGATCACTTGAGGTCAGGGGTTTGAGACCAGCCTGGCCAACACAGTGAAACCCTGCCTCTACTACAAATAGAAAAAACCAGCCAGGCATGGTGGCACGCCCTATAATCCCAGCTACTCGGGAGTCTGAGGCGGGAGAATGGCTTGAACCCAGGAGGTGCAGGTTGCAGTGAGCTGAGATTATGCCACTGCACTCCAGCCTGGGCAATAGAGTGAGACTCCACCTCAAAAAAAAAAAAAAAAGTATCTAACTAGGTGATCAGGAAATGATTACCATCCCATAGCCAGATTCAGCTCGTGACCTGTTTTCATAAATAAAGTTTTATTGGCACACAGCCACATTCATTTGTTTACATATTATCTCTGGCTGCTTTCCTGCTGCAGAGGCACAGTTCAGTAGTTGCCAAGGAGACTGAAGGGTCCTCAACATGTAAAATATCTCTTATCTGCTCCTTTAAGAAAAGGCAGGCCAACCTCTGATCCAATTCAATTCAGTAGGGATGTGATCAGGAAGGCTTCCTGGAGGAGGTGACAAGGTAAATTTTCCTTGGTTAATATTGACTCTTGCATTTCAGAGTTATTGAGGAGGATACGTGGATCAGCAGGTTTGGGTAACAGAAAGGAAATAAGCATTGCCATCAACCTCTATCTGAATCAAATTCTACAGCAGGTGTCACAAAATGGTGGCTCATGGGTCCAGAAATAGTCTGCAATCCAATTTGATATGAACCTGTGGTGGTTAAAAACACCTGAGACAACACTGAATGACTGGGATACATCATCATAAACTGCTTTTCTGGCTTCTATTAAAAACTCTGGCGATCTGGCAACCCTGGGCCCACCCTTCCCATGGAGACCCCTTTTGCTGGGGTACCTGTTCTCCAGATCACCACGAGAACCTTTTCAATCCCCTCTTTTCTCTATGTCAACAGTCTCTGCTCTGATGCTATCAAAGACCTCTCACACACATTCTTGGTTCCCTGCAAACCCATGAGGCAGACAAGGCAAGCTGAGAAAACCAAAGTTCAGAGAGGTTAAGTGACTTTCCTAGGGATAGCCAGCTGGTAAATGATAAAGCTGGACTGGAACCTGAGCCTTTGAGTCTAGCTCACTGTTCCTCTTCAGACACACAAACAGTGGAAGCAGTCATTGCTACAATTTTACTAGGGCAGTCCATAGTTTGAGTAGCTTTTTTTTTTTTTTTTTTTGAGACAGAGTATCACCCAGGCTGGAGTGCAGTGGCACAATCTTGGCTCACTGCACCCTCAGCCTCCTGAATAGCTGGGATTACAGGCGCGCACCACCATTCCTGGCTAATTTTTGTATTATTCGTAGAGACGGGGTGTCACCACATTGGTCGGGCTGGCTCGAACTGCTGACCTCGTGAACAGCTCTTTCACATCTACGCGTCAAGATTGGACAATGCAGACCTTGGATCCACGGAGGCCACATAAATATTGAGGGGCATACAGTCACCAAAGGACTGACAAGGCAAGAGGCTAAAACTCCAGAAAGGACTGGAAGTGGATGCATCTCAGGACTCAGAGTGGGCAAATCTGCTGCATCCAACAAGCACCGCTTAAGTGCCTGCTGGAATCAAGACACAGAAAGAGGCCCAGCTCCCCCTCCGGGGCTCAGAATGTCACAGGGAGGGTGTTACCTGTAAAGTAACAACGTAAGACCGACTGTGTTTCTGCAAGACTGAAGGGCGGTGACAGCTGAAACGTCGGTGGCCTACATGGCAGATTTAAGGACTGACTCAGGGCTCAGGTGGAGACGTGGATTTGAGTGGATATGAGTGATTTTTTTCAGGGAGTAGATGATGGGTGAACCATGGCCCTTGGATCATGTATTCATTTCTCACCAGCTGCCGTAACAAAGTACCACTAAGTGGCTTAAACAATCGAAATGTATTGTCTCCCATTTCCGGAGCCCAGAAATCTAAGATCAGGGTGTTGGTAGGGCTGGTTCCTTTTGAAGCCTGTGAGAAAGAATGTTCCATGCCTCTCTCCTGGCTTCTGGTGGTCTGCTGGGAGTCTCGAATGTTCCTTCGCTTGTAGATGCATCATGCCCATCTCTGCCTTTGCCTTCACCAAGTGTCCTCCCTGTGTGCATGGCTATGTCCAAATGTCCCCACCCCTCACTGGGTTTTGTTGTGTTTTGTTTTTTGACAGAGTCTTGCTCTGTCACTCAGGCTGGAGTGCACTGGCTCAATCTCGGCTCATTGCAACCTCCACCTCCCAGGTTCAGGTGATTCTCCTGCCTCAGCCTCCTGAGTAGCTGGGATTACAGGCGCCCACTACCACACCCGGCTAATTAAAATGCCCCTTTTTATAAGGACACCGGTCATATTAGCTTAGGGACACACCCTCCTCTAGTATGACTGCATCTTTGCAAATTACATCTGCAAGGACCATCTTTCCAAATAAGGTCAGCTTCTTCCAACGTACTGGAAATCGGGACTTCAACATATGAATCTGGGGGCAGGAGAGGGACATTGTTCAACCCATAACAGATGACATCCTCAAGGTCACTGGGAAGCATGGCAATGGAGGCTTAGATGCTCAAGGCCGTCCTTGAGGCTCCTCCCCACAAAGAGTAAAGATCTGCGTTCTCCCTGGCCTTTCTGGGCAGAATGAGAGTCCCCGGAGGTTCTGGTGCTGTGGCAAGGATCCTAAGCGTTGAGGGAAGGGGTGTAGACAACTCCAGGCCCCCAGCACTGAGAAGCAGGAGGAAAGCCCTGCTCCCTCCTCATTACACCGTGAAAAACAGAAAACTCAATTTACTTAAGAATAAACAGGCTTTAACCTGAAGTTCATTCTCCCGCTCCATGATGCTTTAGCATCTACATGCAACCGCAGCTGCCAGCATCACACCCCGGTTGCACAGTCTGAGGGACCTATATTGGAAAAATAATGGCATTTTCTCAACAAATTATCTCATGGCTGAAGTAATAACTTGTTTAGAGATACGCCAATTCAGATTTTCCCCCCTTACCCTGCCACTAAAAGAAAAGCGGTGTCGTCCCTGTGGCAAAATGGGAGCAGTTTAATCACTTTTGCACCCCTGTCCTCTGGCCCTCGCCCTCCACTCCAGCCCCCCCCCGGCCCCCCACCCGCAGCTGCACGTTTATTAATTTTGAGCCATTGACAGAGTCTCTTTGGAAACCATGTTTTTTGACTTCTCAGGTCAACATCCTCCAGCTCTGTTATAATAAAGTACACACTGCCAGAGATAAAGCAAATATTTCTTTGGGAAAGGAAAACAAAACAGAGCGGCTGTGTTTTCAACACAATCGCTAAGGATCCAGCCAGCGGAGTTCTCCAACAGCGGCCATCAGGTTAACTGGCCCTGACCGGGCTTTTCATTTATTTGGCAACAAGGAAATCACAGCTTCAAACTCTCTCCTGGCACTGGCAGCTCTCTTGGTTTCGGCCAGGTGGACGGGAAGGACAGGGGTTGACAGTGAAAGGAACGCTGGGAGACACATCAAGCATTCAATCAACAAACAGTGAGTGCAGCTGACCCTGTGCCTGGCACTATGCTAGATTCTAGGTACCTCAGTGACTAACACAGATTATAGTACCTACTGCCCTCATAGAACTTGCTGTTTAGGGGCCGGGCGCCGTGGCTCACACCTGTAATCCCAGCATTTCGGAAGGCCGAGGTGGGCAGATCATTTGAGGTCATAGTTCGAGACCAGCCTGGCCAACATGGTGAAACCCCATCTCTACTAAAAATACAAAAATTAGCTGGGAGTGGTGGCGCATGTCTGTAATCCCAGCTACTTAGGACGTTGAGGCATGAGAATTGTTTGAACCCAGGAGGAGGAGGTTGCAATGAGCGGAGATCACGCCCTCACACTCCAGCCTGGGTGACAGAAAGAGACTCCGTCTCAAAAAAAAAAAAAAAAAAAAGACAGAATTTGCAGTTTAGGAGGAGACACAGGCAATGAATCAACCCATCAACCTTCAAAGTCAGCTTGTAATGAAAGCCACGAGTGAAAGAAGCAAGGTGTGGAGTTAGAGTGAGGAAGGCCAGCCGGAAGAGGGGACACCTGATCTGAAGTTTGAAGGACGAGCAGGAATCAACCCTACATCGGGAAAGTAATAATCCTATATCGGGAAGAGGAAAAAAGGGAGAGAAAAACAGAAGTAACAGCCAGGGGAATGACATAATCCAGTTCTCTCTCTTCTCTCTGTCTCACTCTCTCTTTCATACACACATACACACACACACACACACACACACACACACACACACACACACGTCTACAATCTATTCTTCAGAGTCAATTCTTTAACATTAGTGCTTGACAAAATGCAACTCTCCCTGGAATGAATTCCAATCAGCTCCAGCTCAGCGTGGATGAGTTTTTTCAGAGATCACGGCTGGAAAGGTTGGAAGGGAGATGATAGCGCATAGGGACACTGGGCCCTTGGGGTGGGGGATGTTACAAAGGAAAAGGCACAAGGAAGCAAGGAAAAGGACTTCAGATCAATTTCCCAAACTCCCGCCATTCTGCCTTGAGGTTGCTGGGACCGGAGCCACCTGGGGTGGGAGAATCTTCCAGAAAAGCCAGAGGGACTTCCTGCAAGTTGAATCACTGCCTAAATGTATACGGGGAGATATACTTAGGGGCACATATTTAGCATTTGCAAGCTGAAGTTGTGGAAATGGTGCAAGAACTGGCCAGGGCAACTTTGAACTTACCGAGGTAACTGTGTAGTGTTCTGCAACTGAGTTTTTTGAGGGAAGGGACGGCTACTTCAACATCCCTTTCTATATTCCTGGGCAGGTAATTTAACCTCTTTTTCTCTGTTCCTATATCTGTAAAATGGGACTAATAACATCCCCACCTCAAAGAGCTGCGAGGAGTAAATTTAAAAATGTATGCTAAGCACTCAGATAATGCCTGGTCTAGTTGTTCAATGAAGGGTTAGTGGCTATGGTGGTTGTTATTATTATTATTATTATTATTATTATATCAACTTCCACAACATTTAGGAGCACTAAACATTTATGGAATGCTTCTTGGCCAGTGAGCTCCTGCTTAAAAAATTATTACAGAAATAATTAGAAAATAAAATAAAAGCCATAGGCCCAAAGATATTTGCAACATTATTTAGAATATCAACAAAAATCTAAATATTCAACAACTGAGCGATGGTGACATTAACTAAGGTGCATCAACTCAGTGGTGAATTATGCACTAATTAGCATGATCAGCATAGAGATGACAGAAATGCTTTACAAGTGTTTACGGGCTGAGCACGGTGGCTCATGCCTGTAATCCCAACACTTCGGGAGGCTGAGGCGGGTGAATAGCTTGAGCCCAGGAGTTGGAGACCAGCCTGGGCAACATAGCAAAGCCCTGTTTCTACAAAAAATAAAAAACACAAAAAATTAGCCAGGCATGGTGGTACACACCTGTAGTCCCAGTCACCCAGGAGGCTGAGGTGGGAGGGTCCCTTGAGCCGGTGAGGTCAAGGCTGCAGTGAGCCCTGATTGCACCACTGCAGTCCAGCCTGGGTGACAGAGACCTTGTCTCAAAAACAGAAACAAAAAAAAAGTGTTTACAAAGTAATATTAAGTGAATATGAAAAAGACAAAGCGTACACAGTTTAAAAACAATGGGTACAGATAAATACAGGAAGAAACGGAAGATGTGAAAATTGCAGTTGGGTTGGAATGGTGGGTTATGGATAATATTTTTTAAAAGATGGTTTAAAACATGAGAAAATACAAAATAAACTGCTTGTGGAAAAAACAGGATTCAAACTTATGAGGCTTTATTTGGGGGCTGTGGGAACATACATTTCCTCCTTCAAGACATGGACAAAAAGAAGCTCGCTCTCTTGTCTCCATGACAAACACCTAAATGGAAGGTGAAAATGTCCATCATTAAGTTCTCTTGCTATTGGGCTTGTCTTATTATAAATACACGGGTATTTGTTTTACTATATCCTATTTTCTTTCTTTTTTTTTTTTTTTAAGAGATAGGGTCTTACTTTGTCACCCAGGCTGGAGTGCAGGGACATGATCACAGCTCACTGAAACCTCCAACCTCCTGGGCTCAAGCAATCCTCCTGCTTCAGCTTCCTGGAAAGCTGGAACTACAGGGAACTTCCACTACACCTGGCTATTTTAAAAATTGCCCAGGATGGCTATACCCTATTTTCTGATGAATTTTATAGATAAATGGATCACAAACTATTCACCAAGTGCTTATGATGTCAAAGGCCTGTGTGGAATGACCACCATTCCAGCTTCCAGAGTGAGAAGAAGATACACAGAGACAAACAAGTAACCGATGGTAACAAGCCAGCCACGGCTAACAATTACCAACGCTTCCTGCATGCCAGGGATCACTCTGTGGGTTTTATGAGAATAACTCCCTTTAATTCTCATATCCAACCTTGGATGCAGCTATAGCCATTTGACAGATGAGGAGACATGCTCAAAAGGGCAGGCGTCGTGTCCAAGTCACACAACCAGTAAGCGACAACACTTGGCGTTGAAGGTACAAATCTTCCTCCAGGATCTGCGATTTTAACACCTGGATTAGTCTGTTTTCACGCTGCTGATAAAGACACACCCAAGACTGGGTAATTTATAAAGAAAAAGAGGTTTAATGGATTCGTATTTCCACCTGGCTGGTGAGGCCTCACAATCATGGCAGAAGGTGAAAGTCACGTCTTACATGGCAACAAACAAGAGAGAATGAGAGAGCTTGTGTAGGGAAACACCCCTTTATAAAACTATCAGATCTCATGAGAGTCACTCACTATCACGAAAACAGCACCAGAAAGACCTGCCCCCGTGATTCAATAACCTCCCATTGGGTCCCTCCCACAACACGTGTGAGAATCATGGGAGCTACAATTCAAGATGAGACTTGGGTGTGGACACAGCCAAACCATATCACTACTCTACTGCAGAAGAAGAGCCATGAAAGCTCTTCACAGCAGGAGAGGCAAAAGGCCCTTTCCTCAATGCCCATCTGGGAATACCTCAACCTTGTCTCTATTCCAGACACAATTCTCCATTGAGAGCCATCCTCCAAGACCCCAGGTTCACAGGGGCTAGAAGAGCAGTTTGAAACACTGGACATGCCCTTTGGAGCCAGAGGTCAGGCCATGTGGGAGGCGTCCCCTAGCAGGTGAGGGACAAAGAGATTCTCTCTGTGCAGTTCAGACCACAGCCATGGAGAATTATTTAAACCCCTCGTGGGAAATCGCAGCAACGTCAGACAGATTCGATGTGCGTGACTGTATGTGTGTGTGTCTATGTGTGGTTGGGGGGGGCTCAGGGAGGAGGTGTGACAAGCCTGAGTGACCCAAGAGGGACACAGGGCCCAGGGAGGGTCGGAGACTCCTCTGCCATCCAGGTAGGACACAGCAAGCTAAGCTGTCCTTGATGAAACCAAAAGAGTCTCAGATCCTGTCCCTTTTCCTCCTCAGAACTCAGAGCACTGGATCCTTTGTTCAGAAAGCAAGAGAAAACACCAATACAATTTCCGCTACAGCTGAGGATGAGGGCGTGGAGCAGGTCACACAGACATACTAGCAGGCCTGCAAAGTCAAAACCGTAACAGCCACAATAACTCACACATGTCAACAACTGACCTGGGGCCAGGTGTTGCCCCATTTAACCTCCAAGACTCTCCTGTGAGGTGAGAACCATGATCATCCCCATTATACAGGTGAGAAGACCGAGGTTGATGGGAGTTCATCACATGGTGCACAGGGAGCAAAGCCATGATTCGAATCCAGGAAGCCTATCTGTCTTAGGAAGACACACACACACCCACTCATCACGCAACAACAGATGCAGAAGTAACATTCAGAGTTGGCCAGGGGTGGTTGCCTGTAATTCCAACAACTCGGGAGGCTGAGGTGGGAGGACAGCTTGAAGTCAGCAGTTCAAGACCAGCCTGGGCAATATATTGAGACCCTGTCTCTAAAACATAAAAATTTAAAAAGATAAACATTCAGAGTTGTGTACATTCACAAAAGGCACGCAAACATAGCACAGGGATAGAAGGATAGGCATAAACGTGTGCAGAGAGCTGCAACCACGCGCATCTGCCCCTCATCTCCAAATAAGGGCTGCCTCTTTGCACAACTCCAAGGGGTGCCGTCCACACAGAACACAACATAAACTTGTAATATTGCCGCACACAAGCACATAACTTTCTGGAGGGATGACTCAGATTAGAAAACCAGCATTTAGAGTGCCCCTGGTTAATCAAACGGCCTTGCCACCCCACGCCACCTCTCTACACAGCTGACATTGCTGATCAATGTCGCGGCTGTGCAAAGGGGGCATTTGATACCACAAAAGGAGCCAACTCCTGCTGAGGAATGAATGTGGCGCTTGTCAGCTCTGCCCCAGGCTGCAGCACAACACGATGCCCTGTTTCCCCTGGAACCGGGGCCCTGCGTCCGCTCCAGCCCTCATTTTCACGTCTTTCTTCCCAATAGACACAAGGCCGGCTCAGTTCTGGAGAAACGGTGTGGCTGCCAAGGCCCAGTGGAGGGAGAAGGCCTTGAAAAGTCACTTTATAAAGCATCCCTGCTCGCAGCAGCCAAGCCACGAGGCCGAAGCGGCTGACTTTCCATTCGCCACACACCCCACCCAAAGACGAGAACTCTGCCACAGCCAGCCCTTATTCTCACCCGCTGGGAGCCCCGGGGAGTTGGAATCACAGGGACGGCAGCAGGGAGCCCTTGGCAGCAAACCCAGCTCCTGGCATCTTCCTCGGGGGCTGTAGCTTGCTACGGTCACCCGAGCCAGTCTGATGCAAGAACTGAATGATGCCCATTCACTGTGGGGCCCTCATGAGCCGGGAGATGCCCAGGCTGAGACTGGGGCAGGCAGACTGTCTGTCACCTGCGGAGGCTGAGACCACCTCGAGGTAGGAAGAGAACCCAGGGCTTGAAGCTGGCAGAAGCCAGGCCCTGGGGCCCCTGATGCATGATGAGAGTGAAAAGAAGCCCGCAGTGATGGAAAGAATTCCTCCATTTCCCCTCCCTGCCCTCAGTTACTTCCTATCCATACAGAGGGGGGATGAAGACTTTAAGATTCCACTCTTCAGCTGGGACTGGTGACTCACGCCTGTAATCCCAGCAGTTTGGGAGGTCGAGGTGGGTGGATCACTTGAGATCAGGAGTTTGAGACCAGCCTGGCCAAGATGGAGAAACCCCACCTCTACTAAAAATACAAAAATTAGCCGGGCGTGGTGGTGCGTGCCTGTAATCCCAGCCACTCAAGAGGCTGAGGCAGGAGAATCGTTTGAACCCAGGAGGTGGAGGCTGCAGTGAGCTGAGATTGCCCCACTGTAGTCTAGCCTGGGCAACAGAGTGAGACTCTATTTTATAAAAACCAAAGAGACTCCACTATTCATGCACTCACATGCTCATTCAACAAATATTGAGCACCTACTATGTGATGGTTGTTATTGTTTTAGGTACTGGGAAGATGTTAATCGAATAAATAGTCACCACCTGCATGGAGCTTGTTCTCAAAATTCTCAAGCTCTCCCAGCCCTCCCCATAATGAACAGCTGTGTGACTGAGAGCACGCTGCTTCCCCTCTGTGCTCCAGTGAAGTCTCTCTCAGGGTTCCTGTGAATCACCATCTGGGAGCCAGTAAACTCCCCCGTGGAGCCTAAACTAGACTAAGTTGGTTTCCATCACTCACAGCCAGAAGAGTTCTGCCTAAGAAACTGGGAAAGAGAGCGGAGAAGACAAAAAGCAGGTTTGGGAAGGCTGCAGGGAGCTGATGAGTCATTTGCTCATCTGGAAAGCAGACGGGAAGACACATGGAGACCAGGAGGCCCTGGGGAAGAGAAGCTGTATTCACGCCAGCCTTCCCCAGCAAGCCTCAGAAGCTGGGGGTCAAAAGGGACCACAAGGCCCATTTAAACAAGGAGGAAGATGCTGAACAGCTAAAGGGCTCATTCAAAAGAAAAAAAAAAGAAATTGCCATTTCTTCTCCTTGTTCACTCAATGTTCCTTCAACAAATTATTCTGTGTGCTTAGAATATACGAGGCCGTGGGTTGGGTGTGGTATGCAACAGAAAAATAAAACGTAAGAACATAGTATGTCTCTTCCCACAAGATCATACAGCCTTTTGAAAGTCACCCTTTTAATTTTAAACCTTTTGCTGCTTCTTTTATTTATTTTTATGTTTTAATTTAATTTTTCTGAGACAGAGTCTTGCTCTGTCACCCAGGCTGGAATGCAGTGACACAATCTTGGCTCACTGTAACCTCTGCCTCCCGAGTTCAAGCAATTCTCCTGCCTCGGCCTCCCAAGTAGCTGGGATTATAGACCCCTGCCACCAAGCCCAGCTAATTTTTGTATTTGTAGTAGAGACGGGGTTTCACCATGTTGGCCAGGAGTCTTGAACTCGTGGCCTCAGGTGATCCACCCACCTCAGCCTCCCAAAGTGCTAGGATTACAGACGTGAGCCACTGCGTCCAGCCTATTCATTTTTATTTTTAAAATTTATATATATATGTGCGTGTGTGTGTATATATATAATGGGTATAACACAGTGTTATTTTTAAGGAATAAGAGATATTCTGCTTTTCAAAGTGCCTGCTAAGCCCAGTGACATACGCTTGGTTAGCAATCACTAAATGTGGACACACTATAAATCTTCCATATATTTTATAGAGATGGGGTCTTGCTATGTTGCCCAGTCTGGACATGCGTTCCTGGGCTCCAGTGATCCTCCTGCCTCAGCCTCCCATGTGCTGGGATTATAGGCATGAGACACCAGCACCCAGTCTTTTTTTGTTTCTCTGCCTGCTCCCTACCCATCTGTGGGACTCCTACTGAAATAACCACTGTACGGTGTTCAAGAAGGGTATGGCCTTGGGATTCAGGCAGGTCTGCATTCTAACCCAGGGCCTTCTACTTTCTGGCTATGCGCCCCTGAGCACGTAACTTGGCCTCTGCTATGGCTTAGATGTGTTTGCCCTCCAAACCTCATGTTAAAATTTGATCCCCAGTGTTGGAGGTGGGGTCTAATGGGAGGTGTTTGGGTCTTGGGCCTGGATCCCTCATGAATAGATCAATGCCCTCCCTCTATTAGTTCTGAAAGAGCTGGATGTTTACAAACAGCCTGGTCTTCCCCTCCCTCTCTCTTGCTTTCTTCCTTACCTGTAATCTCTGCACATGCCAACTCCCCTTCACCTTCTACCGTGAGTGAAGCTGCCTGAGGCCCTCGCCAGATGCAGATGTCTAATCTTGAACTTACCAACCATCAGACTCATAAACCAAATAAACTTTCTTTCTTTATAAATTACCCAGCATGAGATATTCCTTTATAGTAATACAAAACATACGATGATAGCCTCTCAGAGCCTCAATCACCTGCCCTGGAAAATGGGTACAACACAGAGTTCTTTTTAAGGAATAAATGATGTTTTGCTTTTCAAAGTACATGCTAAGCATAGTGACATACGCTTGGTAAGCAATCATTGACTGAGAACATATTATAAATTCTCATGAATTCTAAGAGCCAAAGCCCTGGGAATATCACAGTAGTGATCTTCTAAAGTCAATATCAACTTTCTCATGATTCAGACTCACTCCTAAGTTTTATGCTTGGATAGTCACAGTTTCACTCCTAAATTTCCTAACTAGTTACCTAATTTTCAGCTTCAAACTGGAAAAATTCCTCTAATGTATTGAAAACTCACTGCCTAGCACCAAAATATGCTTGGTTGATGTGCTTCTAGTTGCTAAAACAATAGGCCGGGGCGGTGGCTCAGGCCTATAATCCCAGCACTTTGGGAAGAAGAGGCGTCCTGAGGTCAGGAGTTTGAGACCAGCCTGACCAACACTGAGAAACCCCATCTGCACTAAAAATACAAAAATTAGCCAGGCATGGTGGCGCGTGCCTGTAATCCCAACTTCTCGGGAAGCCAAGGCAGGAGAATCGCCTGAACCCAGAAGGCTGAGATTGCGGTGACCTGAGAGATTGCGCCATTGCACTCCAGCCTGGGCAACAAGAGTGAAACTCCATCTCTTAAAAAAAAAAAAAAAAAGAGTAACAAGTGTTAGATATTGGTGGGGGTGGCATCAGAAAGACTTTGTGTGACATTCCAAGGTCTGTTCTGAGCGCAGAGGCCAGATTTAGACAGCACTGAGAACCCAAATGAGGCTCTAGAAACTGAGCCAAACAATGTGGCCATAATGACACATGTCAAAACTGAAGAAGGCCTTAGTCAGAGGAAAAAAGATGCAAATTACAAAGACGTTCTTCAGAGCCACCTTCTAAAAGTGAACAGAAGGAACAGGAAGCTGCCACAGTGTACCAGAACCTCCTCCTTCGACGCTAGAAAGAGTAACAGGTCAAGCTCCAACTTGCAATTTAGCTCTATTTTGAAGTTTACTGGAAAGCAGAAAATAAGAAGGAATTTGAGAGACGCCGGCAGCTTGAAGGCAAGGAAGAACTGAAATATACACATTGGACCCAAGAACACAAAAGTCCTAGCAGCTTGGACCTGCTGTTTCTCGACAGTTCCTCAAGGCTCCTCATGCACCAGCCAATCAGCAATGATGTGCATATTTCAGCAATGATGTGCATATTTCAGCAATGATGTGCATAACATTGATCTTGAACCACAGCTATCTTCCTAGTTCCTTTTGTCAGGAGAAAGGATGGGGGTGGTCACACATTTGAGAAGGAAAGTCCATTAACGTTACTCAATTGGTTTTGAAGTATTGAGACACTTTTTTTTTTTAGATGGAGTCTCACTCTGTTGCCAAGGCTGGAGTGCAGTGACGCGAGCTCGGCTCACTGCAACCTCTGCCTATTGGGTTCACGTGATTCTCCTGCCTCAACTTCCTGAGTAGCTGGGACTACAGGTGTCCACCACCACATCCGGCTAATTTTTGTATTTTTAGTAGAGACAGGGTTTCACCATGTTGGCCAGGCTGGTCTCGAATTCCTGACCTCAAGTGATCCACCTGCCTTGGACTTGCAAAGTACTGGGAATACAGGTGCCAGCCACCACGCCCAGCTGAGACACATTTTTAGGGTGTGTGTATGACAGAGTTTTATGGTTGCAAAGAAAAGACTCCATGCTGCCCAGTTCAGGCATAAAAGGAATATCCTGAATGATGGCAGATGATCTGTAGGATGCTTGGGACAACCAAAGCCAAATGTGGAGGCTCTGCTGTGGGAGATCACATCCCAACCACACTGGCACTGACCAGCACAGACCCTGTCCCTGCTGCTAATGAGTTCACACTGCCACCACCAAGCACAAACCCCAAACTTTGACCGCTGTTGGCTGCCCCTTTCGCCAGAATGGATTCTGTACCAGGCTGGTTTCCCCACATAACTTGCTCTTTCAGGAAATCCAAAAGTATTGATACAAAAGGTGTATTAGAGCCATAAGTATGCAGAGAGAAAAGCGAGTACAGTAAGCTTTGATTCTCCATTGTTTGTTGTATTCGTTTGTTTTCACACTGCTGACAAAGACACACCTGAGACTGGGCAATTTACAAAAGAAAGACGTTATTGGTCTCACAGTTCCATGTGGCTGGAGAGGCCTCACAATCATGGCGGAAGATGAAAAGCACATCTAGCATGGCGGCAGACAAGGAAGAGAGAGCTTGTGCGGGAAATTCCCCTTTTCAAAACCATCGGATCTCATGAGACTCATTCACTATCACGAGAACAGCGCAGGAAAGAACCACCCCCATCCTTTAGTTACCTCCCACTGGGTTCCTCCCATGACATGGGAATTCTGGGAGTTACAATTCAAGAAGAGATTTGGGTGGGGATGCAGCCAAACCATATCACCTGTCATTACTTTTTTTTTTTTTTTTTTTTTTGAGATGGAATCTCACTCTGTGGCCCAAGCTGGAGTGTAGTGGTGTGATCTTGGCTCACTGCAACCTCTGCCTCCCGGGTTCAAGCGATTCTCCTGCCTCAGCCTCCTGAGTAGTTCGGATGACAGACATACATCACCATGTCCGGCTAATTTTGTCTTTTTAGTAGAGACAGGGTTTCACCATGTTGGCCAGGCTGGTCTCGAACTCCTGACCTCAAGTGATCTGTTTGTCACAGCCTCCCAAAGTGCTGGGATTACGGGTGTGAGCCACCGCGCCCCACAGCCTGCAATTACTTTCATTAGCACCAGGCTTCTTGCATATTTTACAGATTGCTGTCAATGGGCTAACAAACAGGTGTGTTAACACATCCAGCAGTAAAGAACCGGGAACCTGGAACCTGCCTGCCTGGGTCTGAACCCTGCTCCCCAACCCTTACTTGCTGGAAGACCTTGGGCAAATTATTCAACTCCCATCTGAGAATATTATTCATAACAGCACCCACCTCATGGGCCAGTTGTGAAACGTACAGAAGTCAATTTAAACCAACCACTGAACATAGTACTTGTAATACGAGTTTGTACAAAAGTATCAGTTGATATTGTTGATGTTGATAATAAAAGCTAAAAGAACATTATAACCCCCTTCATGGTGGTAGTTTCTTCATAAGCTGCCATTAAAGCAAAGACCTACCTACTTAATGCAATTTGCTCCCTAATTAATTAATTATATCCAAATTGTACTATATTGTGTCATTCTGCAAGGAATGCTGGTACTATCACCTGGGGCTGCTAAAAAAATGCCCAGTCACTAAAAAAAAATTGCTTAGACGATATTCCCTGTCATTTCTCCTGAGGAATGGGCAGTTTATTATTTTTTGAAGAAGTCTTTCGGCTGTGACAATGAGGCCTCATAACACTGAATTGAGAACAATCACTTCCAAACAGCAGCTGAAAACACCCCTTGGTTGGCTCTGAGTTTGGGGGTCACGGATCAAGAGGGTGACTTTTCTGGGGCCTCTGGGCTCTTAATTGTTGTAGTTCAACAAGAGCAGTGGTGGTACATTCAGCTTCACCTCCATCGTGGGAGAATGACCAAACGCCTACCTGGTTTTAAACCAGAGTCAGGGACTCCGGAAACTGTCCAAGAAGAAACTCCAGTGCTCGGAAGGCCTCTGATGACCAAAAGAGTCACCTTATTGACTGTGATGGACACAGTTAATTCAGCTGCTAACTTGCAAATCCTCCTGCGGACTCACAATCCGGCTGTCAGTCAGTAGGTGGCCAGGAGGCCTAAGGTGAAAAGGATGTTTTCTTTCTCTGGGAACATTTTCAGAAAGCCCATTTAAACTTCTTGGCGGGGCACGAGGGGCATAAAAGGGGAAGAAGATCTCTTCCACATTGCAACATTCATGTTTTAATTAGCAGGTGTCCAGACCTATATCAACTTGATTTGAAGGGCATGTGTAAGAAGTATACCCACGACCCCTTCTCTGAGCCCCAAACTGGCCCCCAACAATGCTCTGCACAGTTCCTGGGGGTGAAGATCCTGGTGAGGTGCAGTTGGCATTCTCACGGCCACCGTGCAGCCCAAGTCCATGGGCATCATTCGCACAAGAAACTATGTGAATAGTACCCGCGGGGGTATAGAGGTACACAGGGCAGAACCTGGCACATGGCACCAGGTCCACGTGAGGGGGTCCTGGGGCACACACACGTGCAGAAACACACACAAACCCCACACACATACCAAGGATTCCAGCATTCTGGGCTTAACTCAGCCTAGACTCTACCACATTCTTCATTCTGTAGTTAGAAGTCAAAATAAAACTCATGTAAACAGATTAAATACCATGGCAACCAAATTCAAACCAAACACCAAGGATTGGCGGGGGGAATAGTCTTACTCTGAAGCATTTGGGGGTGTGGGGGTGGGGAAGAAAAGAGGCAAAGAGGCTCTAAAGATTCTAAGACATCAAAGTTCTTTTTCTGATTTCCCAATGGAAACAGGACAGTCTCTTATACTAAGTCTCCCAGTGGATTACCATCCACCATCTTGGAAGGCAGCCCAACTAACTGAGTCCCAAGGAGACCTAATGGAGATTTACTTTCCCAAACAAGGAATACTTCAATAGGCGTGTATCTACAGCTATAGTGCTTAATTCCTTTCCAGGATGTTTTCCTGATGACAGCACTGCTGTGGAGAATCAGGGAAGGATGTGTAACTAGTCAAATCCTGAACCTGATTTGCAGTCCAGCCCATGTTCACAATGTTCATATCTGCTGGGCCTCTGACTTCTGTGACCAATATAGCCCAAGTGTGTCTGGAGAAATAATACATACAGCCACACTCCCCACCTTGTCCTCAAAACTAGTCCAGACCACATGCTGGATGAGGTCAGAACTATGTCTACTTTCTCACCATTGTATGCTCAGTGCCCAGGCTGGTGGCTGACACAAAGTAGGCAGTCAATGAATACAGCCCAAAGAGAGGTACAGCCACAGTCATCCTATTTGTGCCCCCCTGGGACCTGGTACTCAAAAAAGAAGTAACATATCTGATGATGGTATACAGGCATGCTTCAATGCCACACACTTGTGCACTGAGGGGACAATGGGCTGGCTTCACACCCTTCAAGGACTCTAAGCAGTCATGCTGGGTGCGCACACATGAGAAAGGAAGGGAAGTGTTCTGTGTGTTTTCATAGATAATACATTTGCCTATTTGCCATCCATTCATCACAGGGCTAATTAGTTCAACTATACCTTTTTATGTTTTGTCATCTTTTTTTTTTTTTTTTTGAGACAGAGTCTCACTCTGTCACCCAGGCTGGAATGCAGTGGTGTGATCTCAGCTCACTACAGCCTCAACCTCTCAGATTTGATCGACCTCAGTGTTCAGAGTAGCTGGGACTACAGGTGCTCGCCACCATGCCTAGCTAATTTTTACATTTTTTTGTAGAGATGGGGTTTCACCATGTTGCTCAGGTTGGTCTTGAACTCCCGGGCTTAAGCCATCTACCCGCCTCAGCCTCCCAAAGTGCTGAGATGACAGATTTCCTGTATTGCAGATGCTCCAGCATTACGGGTCTTACAGACCTGGGGGAAGACATCCCCTTCCAGTTCTAGCCCATTCTTAGAGATAGCAAAGGGCTCAACCAGGAGCAAGCCTCTCATATGCAAACCAACCAACCCAGAGTCCATACCCCCTCAGCCATCAGCTTATCTAACTCTCACACACCAAGCCAATCTTCCCCTGCCCTAAACCATCCTGGGGCCAGGTACCAGGCAGCTAGAGTCCCCTCTAGAGCCCAGAGCCCTCCTGAAATTATTCACACTGGTCAGTCCTCAACTGTTTGCCCTGCCTTGCCTCACCTTTCCTGTGGGAAACCCAGTCAAGGTTCTGGCCTAGATTTTTCTCTTTACTCCTGTCTTCTGCCTCCAAACCAAAAACAAACAAACAAACAAAAAACGGAGCCTCCTGCTGTGGCCCTGCAGGCCTGCAGGCATGCTGTGCCTCTTGTTTCTATGGAAATTGAGTCACACTAAAATTTTATTTCCAGGGTATTGACCTCACTGTGTTGTCACCCAGACACCTTTATTTATTTATTTATTTATTTGGTGGGCTTTATTTATTTGACCTCACTGTGCTGCCACCTAGACACCTTTATTTATTTTATTTATTTATCTATTTATTCATTTATTCATTTATTTATTGAGTGGGCTCCATTTATTTGTATTTATTTTTGAGAGACAGGGTCTCGCTCCACCACCCAGGCCAGAGTACAGTGGCACGATCATAGCTCACTACAGTCTCAACCTCCTGGGCTCAAGCAATCCTCCAGCCTTAGCCTCTGGAGAGGCTAGGACCACAGGTACACACACCATGCCTGGCTATCAGACATCTTCATAAATTAAGACCCAGCCACAAAATGGGACGGCGTCGTGGACGGGTCTCATTGTAAGCGCCTTGCTTTCTCTGCTTCCTCCCACACTCCACTGGGCACCCACAGGAAGCCCTGACACCCGTCATGAGAAATGAGCAAAAGAGCTTTTCTACAAAGGGAGACGAAAAACACATCTTAGAGTGGCGGGTGTCCTGGTGAAGGCTACGGGGCCAGGCGGCCTGGGTTTGCTTGAAGGTCACCTCTGCCACCACACCACCTCCTCACTGTGTGTACCAGTGCAGCCCCTCACCACCCTAAACTGCCATTTGCTCAGCTACGGAACGGGGACCAGGACGACAAAAGATGCTGTGAGATTAAAGCGCGTGAATACACAACTGGGCTGGCATGTGGCGAGCGCTGTGTGGATGGCAACCACGATGATTCCTCACTCTGCCTTCTCCAAGGGAATCACACCTCCAGACCCCCTACAGAGAAAAACGATTATACCTTTTATTCAGCACTTCCTGTGTGTGAGACACACAGCACACAGCCTGCGGTATAAACACCAAAAACCATCTCAGAGAGGGCGGGATGATCTTCATTCCCATTTTGCAGAATGAAAACTGAGGTTCAGACAGGTTAAGCAGGTTTCCCCAAAACACAAAGCTGGAATTGGTACATGCAGCCAGGATTTCTGACTCTAAAAACTCTCCTTTCCTCTCCCTACTTTCAGCCTCCCCCATTTCTCATCCCCCCCACCACTGCAACACATATATATTGAGTGCCTACTGTATGCCAAGAGCTGGTGCAGGAGTTGAGAACAGAGCAGTGAGCAACTCTGCCGGAGTCCGAGTCTTCATGAATCCTACAGGCCAGCAGGAAAGAGGTCATTGAGGGGTAATCTCAGAAATAAATGGAGGCCAGGCACGGTGGCTCATGCCGGTAATCCCACCACTTTGGGAGGCCGAGGCGGACGGATCGTCTAAGCTCAGGAGTTCGAGACCACCCTGGGCAACACAGTGAAACCCGGTCTCTACTAAAAAATACAAAAAATTAGTTGGGTGTGGTGACACGTGGCTGTAGTCCCAGCTACTCGGGAGGTTGAGGCAGGAGAATCGCTTGAGTCCAGGAGGCAGAGGTTGCAGTGAGCTGAGACAGCACCACTGCACTCCAGCTTGGGCTACAGAGTGAGACTCCGTCTCAAAAAAAAAAAAAAATAAAAATAATAAATAAATAAATAAATAAATAGGGAGTTCAGATGGGGATGAGAGCTATGGAGGAAAAGGAGAAGCTGCTGTGGTGAGCGGGAATACGAGATTCCATTTGCTGTGTGTGCGGTGTGTCAGACACACGGGAAGTGTTGAATAAAGGGTGTAATCATGGAATCAAGTGGATTTCTGATCATGGATCAAGAATCACAGACAGCTTCTGTGGGGAAGAACATCCTGGAAGGAATAGCAAGCATGAAGGTCCCCAAATGGGACAGGGCTGGGTATGTTTGAGGAACTACCAGAAAGTCAGTATGGCAGTGACACAGGGACAAAAGAAAAGCAGGCGATGAGAGGAGAACAAGGGTCCAGCCAAGCTTGGCTCTCCCGACAGTTTGGGCTGGATCACTGTTTGCTGTGGCGCTGTCCTGCACTCTGTAGAATAAGATGTTTACTGGCACCCCTGGTCTGTACCCACTAAATGCCCATAACAGCTCCCGCCCTGTCCTGCCAACCAAAAATGTCTCCAGACATTGCCAAATATGCACCCCACACCCCTTCTGGAATAAATTGTGAGACTCCACCACGATGCTATTTCAGGGACAAAAAGAAGCTTGTGCTTATGGAATAGAAACTGGCCTTGCCACAACCTCATTAGTGGAGAGGATAGGCCTCACTCATTTGGGGGATTATCTGGGGAAAAGTATAAACTAGCACAGCAGACTGCGAGCTCCCTGTGAAAGGCCATGGTCCTGGTTCCTCATATGCGGCCTGAGATGCGAAAGCACAGAGGGTGCCTGGGAGGGACTGAGAAAGGAGGGGACCGTGGAGTCCAGTGGGCACATCCCTATCACAATCAGCCTGTGCAGCTAGAAGGCTGCCACGCACATCGGCAGACTCTGGCTTCGAAAATGACCCTGGAGGAGCTGTGGCTCCTGCTGGCATGTCAACAGGCTTTACCCTCCCCAGCTCCTGGAATGCTAGAATTTAGATTCTGAGTTCTGCAGGAGAGCAGGACAGATTTACAGAATTCTCAGCTGCTGCCTCCACCACGAGTTGCCAGGGGCACGCATCTGCACCGTGGTGAAACATCTCTTTGAACAAGGAAGTGAGAGTGAAGATGTGCATTAAATACCGGAGATGTGGGGGAGAGGAGGAAGCCATGCAAATGAGCGCGGACAGCCAGCAGAGACGGTTAACCTTGGTGCTGCCAGAGTACCCACAAGTGCTAACGAGGTGGCTGGTGTTGCTTTAATAATCAAATAATAACCAGGCAAGGGTTCAGATCCGTTTTGGACACTTCACAAGTCCCAGGACTACACTTAACAGTTTGGTAAGACTTTACGGATAGCTTGCAAGTTTGAAGGCATAATTTGTAAGCTCAGTTTTGACCCTGGAGAAAGGAGGTCATGAGTAAGAGAGGGACACCAAAAAGAGGTCAGGTGATATGCTTTTTCCATTGACTCACGGCCATTTCCAGGAGAAAAGAAAATATCACTGTGCAAGGCTCTACTGACTTTCTCTTAACTTATCCTCACGACAGCTTTGTATAGTAAATATTATCCTGTTTTACATGGGAGAAAAATGAAGTTTAGAAGCTTGGGAAATTTGGTCTTCATTATTCAGCTACTACCCCTTAGCTTCCACCACAATCCTCTCATTCTCTCAGCTCTAGTTTAGGTCTAGAACCTTTTGCAGTCCTGCCCCAGGACGCTGGCAAAGGTTGTTTCCTGTGCCTGGATTACTCCGACCTTCCTTTTCACCGGGTTAACGCTACTTAACCTTCCCATCCCTGCTTACGCATCTCCCAGAGCCTCCTCTGGGCTTTTTCCAGGCCAAACTACTCTATCAAAAGCTCTCTTAGCATCAAGACAGCTTCTTCTGCATCAGGACTCTTCAAAGTTACAATTTAACAAAGAAGCCAGCATGTGCTAGTTCACCACCATAGGCATATGGGTCAGATTCAAGATGACCTCAAATTCCTTGGCATGCCCTTCATCGAAATAGGGTCTTATTCCCCTCCTCTTGAAGCCAAGACTCAGCTGACTAACAGATGGCAGTGAAAGTGATGTTCTGGGAATTCCAAGTCTCAATGATAACATACACACCTTTGCAGCTCCTGCTGGACCTCTCAGAATATTCACTCTGGGGAAACTCCCTCTTGGAACCCAGCCGCCATGCGGCAAGAAGCCCAAGATACACAGGATAGACCATGTCTGATGCAGCCAACAGCTCCAGCTGAGCTCCCAGCCAACAACCCTCACCAACTGCCAGGCATGTGCATAAGACACCTTGGGTATCCACCACCGCCAAACTTTCAGACAATCACAGCCCAGCCCATATGTGTCAGTAACATACGCAGAAATCCAAGAAAGAACCATCCAGCCATGTCTAGTCAGCCCACGAAACTTTGAGAGACGATACTAAAGCATTGTTTTAGCCAATAAGTTAGAGAACTATTTGTTCCACAGTAGTAGATGATCAGAACCCTACAAGATCCAGCATAATAAACAGTTGTTTGGCTTGTACATACCTTAGGCAGCAGCTAGGACTAGATGCTTAATAAATATATTATTTATGCATTAGACGAAGAATTTACTGTGTAAAAAGATTAAGGTGGAGGCTGGATTTATACCAGATTATATGCCTCCAAGTTCCTCCTCTCTTTTCTTTTAACCATAGCCTAATGCTCTCTTAAAACAATAAAACATTTTATTTCCAGCCTATCAGATTTGATGCAGGTTTGGGAGAAAGAATACAATATTCAGACTAAGCCATGTCTCAACAAAATGGCAGCTTTGGTTGCTTGTCATGTTTGGAAAAAATTCAGAGTTAAAAAAAAAAAAAGTAGCTTGAGGCTGGGTATGGTGGCTTATGCCTATAATCCCAGCACTCTGGGAGGCCAAGGTGGGTAGACTGCTTGAGCCTAGGAGTTTGAGACCAGCCTGGGCAATATGGCAAAACCCTGTCTCTACAAAAAATACAAAAATCAGCCAGCCACGGTGGTGAATGCCTGTAGCCCAGCTAGTCAGGAGTCTGAGGTGGGAGGCTTGCTTGAGCCCTGGAGGTAAAGGCTGCAGAGAGCCATGATGGTACAACTGCACCCCAGCCTGGGCGACAGAGCAAGATCCTGTCTCAAAAACAAAAACAAAAAAAAGATAGACTGCTCTTATGTCGTTACACTCATTGACTCAGTTCAGGGGTCTCTATGCCCTCCATGCAGTTATAGCATGAGCACTGTTATAGACAGTATATAAATGAATGGGCATATCTACCCCCAAGTGTTATGGGCCCAGAGTGAGGAGAGTGGCACTCTTGTGTGGGATATTGATTTCACGGAGGATGGTGGGTAAGGGACCACTAACTGAGAGGGGTATCCGTGGTGACGAGGATTTATTTGACTTAAATGTGCTATGTCCAATGAACGACTCAATGTACTATGTACTATTAAGGATCTGTAATACTGGTTGATATTCCTGGGGTCGAGAGTTGACTTTGAAGGTCCAATGTTATGTTCTATAGTTAGTTAAGTAATTGAAGTGCTTGCTTATAAGCATGTCTAATAAGCATTGGTTGTACTTATATATTTGTATGTACTATGTACAGTCAAACATTTATAGTACTATATAATATTCATGTTGGCTAGCAGTAATGCACGATATACATAAAATTATGGGGTGGATCAATACTTGGGTTGTACTTAAAATGGATGCCCCATCAGAATACAGAGAGTAGTTTAAATTAGAATTTTAGCTTTGGGTGCTGATGGTGAAGTTAAGTACTTTCTCTCTGAGTTGTCTTGGGGAGACAGTTTTTATTTCCAGTTTACAAGACCCATGTATTAGTTTATTGTTCCAATAAAGCTTTATTTACAAAAACAGGCAGTGGGCCAGATACACCCATCCTGGATACACAGCATAATACAGTGGTCTTTCAATTTAGCAGTAACCATGCAGTTTGTCAACTAAATGAAACGGGCAATGCCTTCAACTGAAATGACTCTTGGTACTTAATTTTGCATTTTAGACAACATCTTATTTCACATGCTCAAATGAGTTCAGATGCTAAAACATAAGAAAAGTTACAGTAAAGCAAAACAAAACAAAAAAACCACTTAATATACGGAAAAGTTAATCCATTGACCTCTTTTTCCTTCTGTAAATCGAAAGAGAGGGAGCCTGCTTCCTTTGATTTGAGTATGGAATGATCTTGGCTAGTTCATGAAGGCAGCAACATTCCATGAGACAGGAGTTAGGAAACCACTGGGTCACTCATGGGCAAGGATAATTTCCCCGCATTGGCTCTCAAACAACTATTTGTTGACAAATAATGAATCTAAAATCTATTGGAATGAGAGTAATCCACTCATTACTGTTAGTCCATTCAATAGGGCGTAATGACTGGGTGAAGTTCATTTAAAGCGGCAAAATCTCATTTAGTGGCTTACTCTTTTGTCTTTGTAGGATCAAGTCTTTCATCTTAGAAAGTACTACCCACGTTATCCAAAACCAGCAAAAATAACTTACTTAATGTATATATAAGCCACAAGAGCCCAAATTATAGCTTGTGCCCAAACCCTAGGTAATGCTAGAGTTATACAATTAATTTTTTTAATTTTGTATTTTCAAGAAATGATAGACCCTATACATTACATTTTTAAATAAGCCAGGAAGTAATGGCTACTGTTAATTCTTAGACAACAGAAACGTGCTATGCTAAATATTATTAGCAATAATGGCTCAATAGGTAAAGAACTTTTGAACTCACAAAGCAGTTTTTAAAAAGTGTATCGCATTGTTTCATACCTAAAAGAGTCCCAGGGTTAGGTAAAATAGGTGTAATTTTTTCAATTTATAGGTGAATAAAGGGAGACGCAGGGTAGGTACCTACTCATAGTCATAGCTAAGTAGCCAGGCCTTGGTTGCAAGCCAAGCCGCCTTCTATCTAGAACACTTCAAGAGAACAGGGCAACTCCTCTCCAAATATAATTAATATGCAACCTCTCTTCCTATTATTCTTTGTGAAGTTTAGCACTATCCAAAAAAATGTACTAGACTAATTATTCAGATTTTTTCACCAAGGGTACAAACGTTCTTTCTATTGAATGTGTGTCCATGTCATTTATTACACCATATTTTTACAGGGAGACTAATGTCCAGTAATGACCCCAGGGTTTAGCTTTGAAGAAAATTCCAACCAAAAACATCAGTTTACTGTTTGAATCTGTCTTCATTTCAGCAACTGAATTTTTGTTGCTGGACTCAGTAGAACACACTTCAGATTTCTAATGCTCGGATGGGAGATGAGTTGGTCTAAGCTAGATCCTCTTGTCTTTGGGCCCACACCAAA
Organism: Rhinopithecus bieti; assembly: GCF_001698545.2. Taxonomy (NCBI): domain Eukaryota; kingdom Metazoa; phylum Chordata; class Mammalia; order Primates; family Cercopithecidae; genus Rhinopithecus; species Rhinopithecus bieti. The sequence goes on along the minus strand of NW_016809524.1, from coordinate 66,313 downwards.
CACCAAACACGAGTCAACCACTCTTGCACCACCACAGGTATGCATGTATTAATACCTTCTTCCCTTCTGCCACAGTTGTGACTTGTGCTGGGATTATTTCTACTCTGCAAGTTTGTTTACCTTATTAGAGTAACCTTTCAGCTCAATCATTAGGACTCCATGAAGAAGCCATGGAAAATTAAGACTCAGACATATATTTCGATCTTAGGAGAACATGCCTGTGCTTTGTCTGTCTTTATTCTTTTTATGGGATTCCAAGAGAGTCCAAGATAGGAGAAGCACCATGAGGCTCCTGAAAAATCCCTGCCAATTAAGGAGTGACAGACGGCATTTTCCAAAGATGACCGCAGCTATATTTCCTATCCCATATGCTCTTCTGCAAGGTGACTTTGCCACTCCCATCCCTTTAAGAGGCGGGACTTATTTTTGCCATCCTTAGAATCTGGACAGGCCCTGTGACTGCTTTGAGCAACAGAATATGGCAGAAGTGACGCTGTGCCGGTTTTAAGTGTAGCCCTTAACTTTCTGGCAGCTTCCACCTTCCTACCTGTTGGAGACCAGCCACCACATCAGAAGTGACACTAACCTGAGGCCAACCAGGTGTGAGAAAATCAAGCCACAGGAAGATGCATGATGCCACATGGAGAGAAACAAAGAGAGGGGTCAAGGAGGAACAAAGCACCAGACAGATGGATGAAAAAGTCTTAGAAGTGGATCCTCCAGCCCCAGTGGACACCACATGGAACTGAGACAAACCTCCCAGCAGAGGTCCTAATGTCCTGATGTCCTAATGTCCTAATGTCCTGATCCACAAAATTAGGACCAAAACAAAATGAATGTTTTAAGCCATTCAGTTTTCAGATAGTTTATTATGGAATACCAGAGAACTGTTAACATTTTTTTTTTTTTTTTTCTGAGACCGAGTCTCGCTCAATCACCCAGGTAATTGAGTGGTGCAATCTTGGCTCACTGCAGCCTTGAACTCCTGGGCTGACGCAATGTTTCCACCTCAGCCTTCCAAGTAGTTAGGTCTACATGTCTGGCTAAGTTTTTAATGTTTCAGAGGTGGGGTCTCACTCTGTCACCCAGGCTGGAATGCAGCAACATGATCACAGATCACTACAGCCTCAACCTCCCGGGATCAAGTCATCCTCCCACCTTAGCCTCCTGAGTAGCTGGGACGACAGGAGTATGCCACAATGCTCAGCTAATTTTTAAAATTTTTTTGTAGAGATGAGGTTTTACTATGTTGCCTAAGCTGGTCTCAAACTCCTGGACTCAAGTGATCCTCCCACTTTGGCCTCTTAAAGTGCTAAGATTACTGGTATGCACCACTGTGCCTGGCCAACAGAATTTTATTTTTATTTTTTTAGGCTGAGTCTCACTCGGTTGCCCAGGCTGGAGTACAGTGGTACCATTTTGGCTGACTGCAACCTCCGCCTCCTGGATTCAAGTGATTCTCCTGTCTCAGCCTCCTGAGTAGCTGGGATTACAGGTGCGCACCACCACGCCTGGCTAACTTTTGTATTTTTAGTAGAGACGGGTTTCACCATGTTGGCAAGGCTGGTCTAGAACTCCTGACCTCCTGACCTCAGGTGATCTGCCCACCTCGGCCTACCAAAGTGCTGGGATTACAGGTGTAAGCCACTGGAGCACCAATTGAGCAATTAATTGCTGCTATTTTTTGTTGTTGTTGAGATGGAGTCTCACTCTGTCGCCCAGGCTGGAATGCAGTGGCCGGATCTCAGCTCACTGCAAGCTCTGCCTCCCGGGTTTACACCATTCTCCTGCCTCAGCCTCCCGAGTAGCTGGGACTACAGGCGCCCGCCACCTCACCCGGCTAGTTTTTTGTATTTTTTTAGTAGAGACGGGGTTTCACTGTGTTAGCCAGGATGGTCTCGATCTCCTGACCTCGTGATCCACCCGTCTCGGCCTCCCGAAGTGCTGGGATTACAGGCTTGAGCCACCGCGCCCGGCCCCAGTACTTATCTCTTTATGCTGATGTGTTAGAAGACGATAGGCTTCATGAATACCATGATTTTATGGACATTATAGCTTAGGTTGAGCTAAGTAAAAAGCGAGTGGATGTAAAGAAAAATATGAAGTAAACCATTACCGGGGAGTTAAGTTATGTGGATACTGTAGAAATACCAAGAAAATAAGATACATGGACATGGCCGGGCGCAGTGGCTCATGCCTGTGATCCCAGCACGTTGGGAGGCCAAGGCAGGCGGATCACGAGGTCAGGAGTTCAAGACCATCCTGGCCAACACATGAAACCCCGTCTCTACTAAAAATACAAAAAGTAGCTGGCCGTGGTGGTAGGCGCCTGTAATCCCAGGTACTTGGGAGGCTGAAGCAGGGGAATTGCTTGAACCCGGGAGGCGGAGGTTGCAGTGAGCCGAGATTGCACCATTGCACTCCAGCCTGGGCAACAGGGCAAGACTCCATCTCAAAAAAAAAAAGAAAAAGATATGTGGAAACACACCCCGACACTGTACCACATGGTAAGTACAGACATCACCACCAGCCGGCACATTTTAGGTGCTGAATAAGCATCTATATCCCTATCCTGTGACCTCCTGTGGCATCAGCCTCCACCCTCGAACTTGGCTCCAGCCTCATTAGGATTTGGCCAAGCCTTGGAAGTTGGAGGTGGACTCCCTGCAGTCTTGGGGATGGTTCCCCTCGCCAGGGTGGTAAGGAGGAACAGTCTTTAGCTTTGCAGGTCATGATTTCCCTTGAAGCACCTCGTAAACAGCAGGGCTGGCCCACCTCAATAAAATTTTACTCAGCGCTTGCAATTCCCCCCCACTTCCTTCCACAGCCAGATGCTGCCCTTTGCTGTGTGCTTAACTCCCCGCTGACAACTGATGGGATTTAGACGCATCGCAGGGTGAGACCCAGAAGACTGCTCATTAACGTCGTCTATATATTTTAAGAGCCAAGAAACCATTTTTCTTGGACCTACCAATTATATAAGACACCAGGTAGCTGCCTTCCAAACCTCGACCCACTCTAGATAGTTGAGGCTAAATCAACCGAGAAGGCGTATTAGCTTTCACCAGACCCATGGACAAAGAATTCTTCTTACACTTCTAGGTAGCAATGTAACATTTTGCTTCCCAGAAACCAAAGCTCACATTTAAATACATGGCACCCAAACCCATATTTTAGGAAAGGCCCTTTGTTAATTGTTCATAGGAAAGTAATCCAATGGGGTCCCCAACTTCCTGCTGCTGTTCATTCCATCTGCTGCTACACTTGGGCTTATTTATTCCATCCACTTTGAATGGTTTTCTTTCCTCCAGCACACAGTCAGGCTGGTTCCAGCCTCCGCGCCTTGCCCAGGCTGTTCCCTGGGTCCAGTATGCCCTTCCTGCTCCTTCCTGCCTACCAAATACCTTAAATACATCCTTCAAAGTCAGCTCAGATGGCGCTCCCTCCAAGAAGCCACCTCTAACTTCCAGAGAGTTAATGTCCCGCCACCCTGTGCCACTTCCTAAGTCATTTAGTAGGTCATGTTGCACCACAACCGCTTCCATGTCTATATGTGTATTTTCCCACGAGATCTGTTTCCAATGCTTTGCATAAGTCAAGGAACAAAGTAAGGGAGCAATGCATGTCTGGAGAATGAATACATTTAGGAATCCCATCAATGACAGTATCTATTTGTTTAACAAATATTCATGGAGCACATACTAAGTGCTAGGGACTGAGGATACCACATTAAACAAGAAGAAAGGACAGATTCCTGTCCTCGTGGGGTTTATGTTCTAGATACAAGGAGAGAAAGTTACATACAAATAAACAAGATTATTTTACACAGTGATAAATTTATGACAACAATAAAACAAGGCAATAGCATTACGGCCGGGCACGGTGGCTCACACCTGTATTCCCACCACTTTGGGAGGCTGAGGCTGATGGATCACCCAAAGTCAGGAGTTCAAGACCAGCCTGACCAACATGGTGACACCCAGTCTTTACTAAATATACAAAAAGTAGCCAGGCATGGTGGTGCACACCTGTAATCCCAGCTACTCAGGAGGCTGAGGCATGAGAATTGCTTGAACCCAGGAGGCAGAGGTTGCAGTGAGCTGAGATCTCACCACTGCACTCTAGCCTGGGAGAAAGTGTGAGTGAGACTCCGGCTCAAAAAATAAATAAACAAAACAAGGCAATAGCATAGAGCAGAGACTGGCAAACTTTGGCCAGTGAATCAGATCCAGTCTACCACCTGTTTCAGTAAATAAAGTTTCATTGACACATAGCCACGCCCACTAAGTTATTGCCTCTGACTGCTTTTGCACAACAATGGCAGAGCTGAGTAGGTGTAACAGAGACCCTATGGCCCATAAGCCTACAATATTTCCTATCTGGCCCTTTACAGAAAACATTCGCAGACCTGTCACACGGCTAAGGAGAGAGGAAAAACTTTAAGTAGGGTGGAAAGGGAAGGCCACTGTAAGAAAATGACATTTGAGTGAAGACCAGAATGCTAAGAAGGTGTCAGCCATGCAAAAATGTAGGGTAAAGCATCCCAGATAGAAGCAGGAGCAACTGCAAGGGCCCTGAGGCAGGATAGAGACAGAGAAAGGAGAGTGTGGCTTGGGCGTAATTAGGTGGTGAATGATACAGAACCAGGCATCATGGGAGGCGGAGCCCATGCAATGGAGAACCTCACAAGCTGTGGAAAGGGCTTCCTGCTAACACTCACGAATAATTCTGAAAAGCAGCGAAGGTATCTGGGATTTGGGTAACAAGTGGTGAAATCATCCCCATGGAAGAGAAGGGGTGATAGCGCCACCATCATGAATGAGGAAGCCTAAAATGTTGACGCTTGGCTGAAGACTTCTTTGCCACCACAAACAACGTCTCCAAGTTAAGCTCTGCTTTTTGTTGTTGTTTGGTTTTTCTGAGACAGAATCTGGCTCTGCCACCTAGGCTGGAGTGCAGTGGTGCGATCTCGGCTCATGGCAGCCTCCCAGGCTTAAGCAATCTTCCCACCTCAGCCTCCTGAGTAGCTGGGACTACAAGTGTGCACCACCACACCTGGCTGATTTCTTATTTTTTGTAGAGACAGGTTCTCCCTATGTTCTCCTTGCTGGTCTCAAACTCAAGCGATCCTCCCATCTTGGCCTCCCAAAGTGCTGGGATTACAGGTGTGAACCACCACTCCCAGCCTCAAGCTCTGCTTTTCAAATGCGTCACCCCACATCCCCAACACAAGATGGTTCCAACTGTGCACAGAAGACGCTTCTAGAACAGCTGAGTCAGCATCCACATGCGTCCTACCCACACTCTTATTTGTACATAAAAGACTCTCTGTTTCTTTTCTTACATTCATGTTTTAAAAGGAACCATTAGTTCACTTTAAAATCACAAGTTCAATAAGCCAGGTATATACATTTCATTTAAATACCAAAAGTTTTTTTTTTAAACATTCACCTGTCTACCACCTCAAATCATCTCAGCCACACTCTGGGGAACAATTATTTATAGAGTTCCAACCTATAGGAGCCTCATTAATTTCAATCCACACCCAACTTCTGACACAGTACTATTGGATAGGTGGGGTCTGGAGGACCTTTTTTTTAATTATTATTTTATTTTATTTAAGACAGCGTCTCACTCTGTCACCCAGGCTGGAGTGCAGTGGTGTGATTTCGGCTCACTGCAACCTCCACCTCCCAGGTTCAAGCGATTTCCACCCTCCCGAGTAGCTGGGATTACAGGCACGTACCATCACGCACAGGTAGTTTCTGTATTTTTAGTAGAGACAGGGTTTCGCCATGTTGGCCAGGCTAGTCTTGAAATCCGGGCCTCAGATGATCTGCCCACCTCGGCCTCCCAAAGTGCTGAGATTAAAGGCATGAGTCACTGTGCCAGGACTGGAGTAGCTTTTGACAGGGACAACAAGGACAGAGGGCAGCTTGAGGGTGCAGCACAAGCTCTGGCAGCAGAGCTTACACCTGACCCTGTCATTTTCCAGCTGTGTGCTCTTGATCACGTTAAATCTGAGAGCCTTAGACTCCTGTCTATAAAATGAGCCAGGCCGAGGGGCTGTTGAGAGAATTAAGAGATGCACCTGACTTGGCCCAGGACCTGACCCATGGTAGATGCTCAATAAATGGTCACAGCTCTGATTACAAATGCATAATTATTTACGGTCATAATGATGATCATCAAATGTCCTTTGGTCTCTCCAAAAGTGCTAAAAGCATCTCGTCATCAGTGTGTCTGAGCTTTTGAGACATCTGCAGCCCCAGCCCACTCACCAACTGACATCCCCTTGCCGCCAGGGGTTTTGGGAAACTTCGACCGTGTGGTAGTTTTCCATTGGGTTCACCAAACTAGGTCTCTCTTTTCTTGCTTTCCTTTTATTTTTTGTTTCCAAAAGGTTCCTGATTAACAATCTTTCAGAGGGAGAGGAGGAAAGAAATTACAGCAAATGTTCCTTTACTCTGGTCCCTGCTGGGCTGGGAGGCTGCTATTTCAGACTCAATCAGCTACCTGCAGGGTCAATGGATGAAATGCCTCCTCATAGGGATAAGGAGGATACAGGCCCATTGGGAAGTTTCCACAAGGGACCTGTGGCCTAAAAACTCCAACTGCTCAAAAGACTGAGGGACCTCAAACCTAAAGGGGATGGGAGCTCAATTTCTTTAAGAAGCACCCGTCTTTGAAAAGCAGCATTTCTCAATCTGCCTCTGCAGGGGGGAAAGGAGCAACATACATCCCCTGAAATTAATTACCTTCAAGTTGTGAGGATCAAACACCATCCTTAACTGGAGATAATCCGAAATTCACTTTGAAACCCCCTCTGCCCGAGCAGGCTTAAGTCTCTAACTGCTTAATTCAAGAAATCATTAAAAGTGGTCTTTCTTCCCTTGGTACAAACAGAGTAAGGTAAGAGAGACAGCCAAGAAACCTGTTGAGTTGCTGATGAGAAATGCAACAGCAATAAAATCACTGGCCCAAGAGAATTCTGCCGCAGGTTAACTCAATGGCAAGTATGTTGCTCTAACCTCCAGGGATGGTGAGTTCTTAAGTTCTTTTGCTCCAATCACCATCTTCCAGAAATGGCTACATTAAGTTGCAGGGCCTCATGTCAAATAAAAGTGGCAGCTAGAATGGTTACTTTTGTGTGTCAACTTGATTGGGCCACAGGGTGTCCAAATTAAACATGACTTCTAGGTGCATCTGTGAAGGTGTTTCTGTTTGAGATTAGCATTTAAATTGGTGAACTCAGTAAAGTACATGGCCTTTTCCAATGTGGGTGGCCATCAGCCAGTCCATGGAGGGCCCACAAAGAGGAAAAGAAAGAAATTTACTTTTCTTGCATCACCCCTTGAGCAAAAACCCATCCATCCATCTCACCTTCTCCAGCTCAGACCGGGATTTACACTATTGGCTCCCTTGATTCTCAGACCCTTGGCCTGGGGCTGGATTTCATGACCAGCTTTCCGGGGTCTCCAGCTCGCAGAGAGCAGCTGCAGGGACTTCCCAAACTCCATAATCATGGGAGCCAATTCCCATATTTTTTTTTTTTTTTTTTTTTTTTTAAAGATAGAGTCTTGCTCGGTAGTCCAAGCTAGAGTGCAGTGGTACGATCTTGACTCATTGCAACCTCTGCCTCCCAGGTTCAAGTGATTCCCCTGCCTCAGCCTCCCAAGTAGCTGGGATTACAGGTGCCCACCACCATGCTCAGCTAATTTTTGTATTTTTAGTCGAGACTGGGTTTCACCATGTTGGCCAGGCTGGTCTTGAACTCCTGACCTCAAGTGATCTGCCCACTTCAGCTTCCCTAAGTGCTGGGATTATAATACAGATTGAGCATCCCTAATGCAATCATCTGAAATGCTCCAGAACGTTGTGAGCACCAACATGATGCTCAAAAGAAATGCTCACTGGAGCATTCCGGATTTCAGAATTTCAGATTACGGGTGCTCAACCAGTATGTTTAACACAAAATATCCCAAATCTGAAAAGATCCAGAATGCACAAAGATTCCGGTCCAAAGCATTTTGGATAAGAGACACTCAGCCTATACATAGTTCTGTTTCCCTGGAGAACCAAACTAATACAGGTGCCTTGTTCAAAAATGATAAATTTCAAGACACCAGCAGCAGAACATTAAACCAAGTGCAGGCCATTCCTGGAGGGGCCCCCAGTCTTGCCTGCTTCCCTTTCCAAGGTGCCTCCCATGGCTCCTCTCCCTGTATTTTCCCAACCTAACCAGACACTATGATTTGACAAAGGAATTCTTTTCTTCCCCATCCTAATTTGTGAATGTTTATATATGGTCTTCCAGATTCACAATCCACGAACCCCCTTGCTTGCAAAAAAAATACAGTGATATAAAAACAGAGCTAACCAGCCACCTCAGGGATCCTCAAAACTTTTTAGTTTGTAGACCAGAACCCGAAGCCTGAGCTTCTTCTAATTTTCATTATCTCATTCTAAGGGATAGTATCTAAAGTAAACTGGGGTTGAACAGCACTCATAACTTAGCTGACAAAAGAAATGTAAAATGACCCAAAATGTATAATAAATGCAAAATGAGTAAAGCTAAACAAGAAAAAGCTAGTAATGTAAAACATATATAAGTAAACAAAAATAAAACCATCTCCAGAGCAGACGTGGGCAAGCATTTTCTGTAAAGATCCAGGAGTACACATTTTTGGCTCTGCAGCCCATAAAGTCTCTGTGGCAGCTACTCAGTTCTGCAGGGGAATGCTGAGTAGCCACAAAAAAACAACACATACATGAGTGGGCGTGGCTGTGTTCCAATAAAACTTTATTTCTATAACCACTGAGCCGACTGGATGTGGCCTTCAAGGCCTTATTTTGCTGACCCATGGCTTAGAGCAGTGCTTCTAGAACTTCACGTGCACATCCATCGCCTGGGAATCCTGTTAAAGTACAAACTCTGACTCAGAAGGTCGGGGGTGGGGCTTGAGATTCTGCATTCCTAACAAGTCCCCAGGGGGTGCTGATGCTGCGTGTCCAAGGACCCCACTTTGAGAAGCAAAAGAGCACCCCCTGAAAAGAAGGAAAACCTACTAAAGAACCCAAATTTAAGAAGGCACTTAGCCAAACACAGTACAGAAAAGTAATTTATTTTCTCATCACCAAGGAACAGAGTTATGTAATTTAAGTCTATCTTCAGAAGGGGAATACCATGTCATTGGCCATCAAAGATGGAGTTAACTATCACTATCAGAAAGCAAAATGCTACACCATTTATAAGCACCGCTGTGCATTTTCTGGTGGCAGTTAACACCGACACACAGCAATCAATGCAGGTAAATGAATCCATTCGAAGGCAGGCCACGGATGGTAAATCACGTTGCCCAATAAAGTTGCTAAATTAGCAACAGTGTGACACAGAGCATTTTTTATAAAAGCGAATCCTTTTTGGAAGGAGATGGACTGCAGGGGTGTGTGGCTAGAAAGACTGGAGGGTAGAAGGGAGAAGGAACCATGACTGTGGATCCTTCTGGGGTCTGGAAGCTCTGAATTTTGCTGGGGGAGCTAATGTGAAAACCGGTGTGGAGGCTGTTCCTGTGTGTTATCAAGGCTCCAGGGAGGGTCTGTGGCCCACAGGCAGATACCAGTGGTTGCATTTCACACACAGCGGTGTCTAATAAACCTCTTCACCATCCAGTTTATAAGAAGATAAAAAAAAATTGGCTGGTTCCACTCAAACACTGCTGGCAGGAACACAGAATGGCACAGCCACTTTGGAAGACAGTTCAACGATTTCTTAAAAATGTCAATATAAATTTGCCATGGGACCCAGGAATCCTGCTCCCAGGAATCTCCCCAAGAGAAATGAAAACCCATGTCCACACACAGACGTCTCTGCAAATGCTCATAGCCACATTATTCACAACAGCCCAAAAAGCAGAAACACCCCAAGTGTCCATCAACCAGTGAATTAGTAAATAACACGCAGTATGTCCTTATGGATATACTATTCAGCAATATACCACTGTGTGTATAGACCTCAAAAACATCATGCGATAGCCGGTGCAAAACCCACATATTGCAGGCTTCCATTTATATAAAATGTCCAGAATAGGCAGATCTATAGAGACAGCAGATTAGTGGCTGCCTGGGAATGGACTCTGATAGGCATATGAAGTCTTATCAGGGTTATGAAAATGTCCTAAAACTAGATTATGGTGTTGGTTGCACAGCTCAGTAAATTTACTAAAAATGATTGCGTAGAACCCTTGAAATGTGCAAATTTTACAGTATGTAAATCATATCTCAATAAAGTTGCTTAAAGAAATGGTTCCCATTATACCTTCCCCTTTTTCATCTCTCACCTCTCTAGTCCTTAAATAACTTAAGAAATCCTGTAAACTGCAATAAACCCAAAGACACGCTGGTTGTTCTAGAGGAGGCTGAAGCAAGTCCTCCAACCCAAGCAGATACGCTGGAGGTGGCACATCAATTGTCTTGTCAAAAGAGGAAAAAAAAAAAAAATACAAGGACCAGGTATTTGATTTTTACAGTGAAGGCTGAATTCGTCTGTGGTCAGAGCATCCCTAGGGCAGAGACAGGCAGTGCCCTCGAAGATGCCTCCAAACCCACAGCCTCCAATCCCAACCCAAACCCAACCCAAGAGCTTCCAAAGACCTAAGCCCTGAGGAGAATGGGAATCAGGAGTGAGGGTAATGATGACAAAGACTCAGCCCATTAGCTGTGTTAGAATAAAAAGGAAGAGAAAACTTGCTAGGTGGAGAGCCAAATTCACCTTGCCCCACACGTAGCCACACCCAAAACCTCTCATACCCACCCAACAAGTCATGTCTTTTGAACCATGCTGTCACCCCAAAAAGTGACTCTTTGAGGTCACACTCTGATGGCAGAAAAAACTCCCATGTGCTTGCAAAGAAATGAAAACTCTAGCGATATACCTTTGGCTTGCTACCAAGTGGTGCAAGAAAATCTTAATAAATGTTGAGCTATTGCAACATCCCATTTCTGGGAAAAACAGTATTTCCAGCAGATAGAGAATGAGACAAAAGTAAGGAAGCACAGTCGGGAAGGGTTGCCTAGAATGATCCAGTGTCTGCAGTGGCCGTCTTCTCCTAACCCACTTCAGAATCCACGAACCCCCATGACGGCAGCAGCCAGCTCAGAGTCAAAGGCAGAACTTGGGGCTAGAAACTAGGACTTGGGATGGCCCACAAGTGGGTCTAGCCATGACCTTGGTCATCTGGGTGCTGGGTAGTTGAGTCTACCAGGTACAGAAGGAACCCCGCCTGGGAGGCTCTGGGGTCTGAAGAATGGAATTTGGGCTCCAGCGAGGGACTTAACAGCATTTTCTGTGAATCAGGAACACTAGCTTCACAGCCAGAGGCCTGATAATCTCCTTCTCCCCTTTCACTGAAAAAGAAAATATCTAAGATACTGAAGAATACAGTAAAATCCTTAACTCCATTCCCCCACCCCACCCGTCTTTGTTTTCCTTCACTCCTAGTGGCAAGGCTGGATAAGCTTATCAAGAGCAGGCAAACGACATCTTAGCTCTGATCCTTTCGAGCAATCCATTTGGCGCCTTTAACGTTTCATTTGGCAGATTGAATTTCGGACATGTATTTATGGGGCTGGGTTTGCCCTTAATAGAGTATTGCATAAATCCCATTACAGTATCCACTTTAGCGTGTTTGGGGTTTTCTAAGCCAGGGCTTTATCTAAGTGGAGGGCATGGGAATGACCCACTCTGGCTCAGAAACTCCCTCCTCTACCCTGGAACCAACCTTTGCAAATTGTCTCCATCATCATCAATGTCAAATGATGTTTTGGGAAAAGTTTTGGGTATGGCCAGAATGAAGCATGTCCCATCCACAAAGAATATGGTGACAAGCGTGTCATCACCTGCTAGTAAATTACAGGATTTCCTTCCAGGAACCACCTCGCTCCACATCTCTCTTCCTTCTGGCAACAGCCAGAGAAAGTCTGTTATCCACACAGTGCCTTTCTGTCTTTCCTAAGTATGCAATGATGAAGATGCATTACTTGTAATTTCTGAAAACAAAACAATTATCAAGAAAAGTGAGCTATAAACAAAACAGATCAGGCTTAGCAACCCTAAATAAGCCAGTTCTCTGTAACCCTCAAGTTAATCATTTAAAAAAAGAATGGAGCCAGGCACAATGGCTCATGCCTGTAATCCCAACACTTGGGGGGGCCAAGGCAGAAGGATCACATGAGACCAGGAGTTCGAGACCAACCTGGGTAACATAGCAAGACCCCATTTCTACAAAAATAATAATAAATACAAAATTAGTCAGGTGTGGTGGCACACATCTGTAGCCCCAGCTACTTGGGAGATTGATGTGGGAGGGTCTCTTAAGTTCAGGAGTTCAGGACTGTAGTGAGCTATGACTGCACCATTGCACTCTAGCCTGGGCAACAGAGCGAGACCCTGTCTCTAGGAAAAAAAAAAAAGAAGAAGAATGGAATTAGCAATCCCAACAACACAGGTGTGGAGTTTTTTTTTCTTGTTTTGTTTTGTTTTGTTTTGAGACGGAGTCTCGCTCTATCACCTAGGCTGGAGTGCAGTGGCGTGATCTCGGCTCACTGCAAGCTCCACCTCCTGGGTTCACACCATTCTCCTGCCTCAGCCTCCCAAGTAGCTGGGACTACAGGCGCCCGCCACCACGCCAGGCTAATCTTTGTATTTTTAGTAGAGACTGGGTTTCACCATGTCAGCCTGGCTGGTCTCAAACTCCTGACCTCAGGTGATCCGCCCACCTTTGCCTCCCAAAGTGCTGGGATTACAGGCGTGAGCCACCATGCCTGGCCTCTGCTCACTCTCTTGCTGGGTGAACTTGAATGAGCTACCTCCACTTTTTTTTTGTCGTTTTTTTGAGACGAAGTCTCGCTCTGTAGCCCAGGCTGGAGTGGCACAATCTTGGCTCACTGCAAGCTCTGCCTCCTGGGTTCACGCCATTCTCCTGACTCAGCCTCTCGAGTAGCTGGGATTACAGGCGCCCGCCACCATGCCCAGCTAATTTTTTTGTATTTTTAGTAGAGACGGGGTTTCACCGTGTTAGCCAGGATGGTCTCGATCTCCTGACCCCGTGATCCGCCCACCTTGGCCTCCCAAAGTGCTGGGATTAGAGGCGTGAGCCACCGCGCTGGTCAGGTGTGGACTTTTCATGCAGATGAAAGGAGGGAGCATGCTTAGCTCACAGGAGGTGCTTAGTGACACTTGGCTCATGCACTCATAGCACACACCTTAGTTCATCTTTCCTAGCTGGCTCTCTCTTGGCAGGGCTGGACACACCGCTTACTTTCCAGACAATAAGGCAGAGATGCCTGTAAGATGCCTTCTGCATACATGGCTCGGGTCCGGCGTGGCACGCACCACATGCAAGAGTCAGGGGTTACACCAGGCTGAAGTGTCAGCACATTAAGAACCATTTCCATCCTCCTGGGATCTGTCCTGGAAGCACACACAGAACTCTCCGTTCACTGATTTTTCACATAAATAGACTCCAAAGCAGAAATGCAAGGAAAGGGATTGAGAGTAGGCCTCAGAGCCCCAGGTAAAGCTAAAGGAAAGCCATCTGGCCTTCTGGAACCTTCTTTTACCAAGGCACACTCTCCCCTCACCCCCTACAAGAACCCAGCAATCCAGTGTCTGGTCACTTTCTTCTGCAACCTATGCAAGTTTTTTAAAAAGGCAACAGCAGCTGCAGTAAATGAAGTGTACGTGATGAGGGCCCTCTGGGCTATTTCAGGCTCTGCCCCTGCCTGAAGGTGGCTGTGGGTTTGGTTACATCTAAGTTGGGCCTCAGAGCTTGTGAAGGTAAATGCTTCCTGATGAGAAGGAAAAACGAAAAAAAGTCTAAGCAGTCTTCATTGATTCAACCAACATCTACAAAGTTCCTACTATGTGCCAGGCTCCAACAGGTGGAGGGAACCTGGTGTACTAAAACCTGGTGACCTCTCCCCAGGGCTTAACCTCTTAAGGATTCTCTCATTGACTTCAATTATCTCCACCTGGCCCCATGTCAAGTGCGGGGCCAGGTGGAGATACTTGAATCATGGCGGCCATTTCCCCCATCCTGCTCTCATGGTAGGGAGTAAGTCTCATGAGATCTGATGGTTTAATAAATGGGAGTTCCCCTGCACACTCTCTCTTACCTGCCATCAAGTAAGACATGACTTTGCTCCTTGTTCCCCTTCTGCCATGATTGTGAAGCCTCCCCAGCCATGTCAGAACTTGGCATCAATTAAATCTCTTTTCTTTATAAATTACTCAGTCTCAGGTATGTCTTTATTAGCAGTGTGAGAACAGATGATTACACCGTCTAACAGATGAGCACGTCAAGGCCCAGAGAGATGAAGTGACTTGCTCAAGATGATACAGACAGGAAGGGGTAAAGGGATTTGAACCAAGGCTGTGTGGCTCCAGAGGCCCCACTCATTGCCATGATACGGCCTTGTCTTTCAGGAGTTTGCTGTGGTCTGATCTCAACACTACCACCATGGCTGGCACATAGTACGGGCGCGGCTGGCACATAGTAGGGGCCCAGCCAGCACTGGTGAAACTGAATTTGATCATCTTATTTAAAGCTACTGCAATCACACTCAGCTTTTAAGCTACGGGTTGGGAACGAGGTCATTCTATAAAAATGGAAAGCCGAAACTCACCCTGAGGAATTTTTTAGAGTTAGGGATAGAAGTCCAAAAGAGAATCTACTTCAAATGACCAGAGAGCTAAGACATGACCTCAATACAAAATGATTAAATGAGATGCAGCACAGAATTACATAACAGTTCAGAAACACAATTTAAATCTCCACTGGTGCTTTCCTTTTTATTAAACGAGCATTTCTTTGACGCTGACAATACAGAAGAGCAAGGTCTTCTGGAACTCTGTGGCTCACACAGGGGCGAGAGAAGTGAGGACTTACTCCATTCACTGGGTAACATATGTGTTTCCCAGAGAGGAAGTCCAAGAGGCCATGCATGTGAAACGGGTGATGATAATAATAGTAATAGCTGATCCTCTTGAATCCTTTCTGGGGGCCAGACCTGTGCAAAATGATCCACCGGCATTATCTCTTTGAATCCTCACGAGAACCTTCTGTGGCAGGTTAACAATATGGGCACCATTTTACAGATCCGAAAACTGAGTGAAGCTGAGCTCTAAACTCAGGCCATCTGTCTGAGGCTCTCAGTCCTTAGATTACATTTGGAACACTTTCCTCAAAGAACACCAAAGTTTATAAGAAAAAACAAAATGATGCTTGCCAAAATCCAGACATCTCAGACATGAAGGCAAGAGATCCAGAACCATCTGGGCCTGTGTAGGGTACAAGCTGCCGGCTTCCCACTTTAATACCATTCCCTTGGGCTAAACTCCCACATGTGGCCACAGAAACCCACTTTTCAAACCCAGCATCCTCCGTGTCCAATCATATTTGGCTTCAAAGAAGCCAAGAAGGCATTTGGGGACAAGCAATCTTTATCTGTACCAAATGTTTCTTGGAGTTGCTCCAGGAAATGGTCCCACGTGAAGCCAAGTGCACAATGTCACCCACATCCGCTTGGAAGGCACTTGTATCTACACTGCAACACTCGGAGTTACATCTCCCTTGAAACACCACCCTGGACAGCTATCACCTGGTCCAACAAGACTAACAGCCTACTTTTCTTGGAGTGGTTGTTTAGATAAAGAGAAGAGAGGGAAGGAGGAATCAGATTGCTCCTTCAAAATACCTCTCCCCATGCACCAATTACAGAAAATTGTCCTGGGAGGCAGGAGGACCTTTCCGAAGTGTTTAGGAACACAAATCTGGCAAGTTTTAAAAATACAGTGAAGTTCACTTTCCTGAACTCCAGCGTCATGTCCTCAGAGTTACATCATATTTTGCAGTAGTTGCAGCGAAGAGGCTGAATACTGGTTGCCGCACGGTGCAGTCAGCCTTTCTGGACGGGATCATACATACTTGCCAAAAGAATTCTTGAGGTTTACAGAGGAACCAAAATTACAAACTATCAGAAGAAGAAAAATCCTCACTTCAAATGCCAATGGACCATTTAGGAGGAGAGAAAGGATTAAAGAAATGGAAAAGATGAAAACCTTTCCCACTGGGTAGAAGGAAGGAGCGCTGGTTTCCAAAACCATTAAGGGGCCCTTAATGGGCAAAGAGGGAGAATATTTAAAAAGGTCTGCAATTCCAGAATTTCCCCACAGATGAGATCAGGCATGTGTGAGATGAACCTAATCACAGAGGAAAACAGGAAGAAGATGATGATGTTAATAGCGCTATCCCCTAACTTTGGTTTGGTGACTGACCCATCCCAAAGCATTTTTATAGCCATTATTTCATTCAATATGGTAATTGTGAAGGTAAGAGATAGCATGAATGACCACTACTCTTTTACTTCACCAAAAAAGTCTATTGTGTGGGACACTGATATCCTCATTGGGGGCAACTATGGCCAAGGTAAATGTTAAGTGGAGGCCAGATTCACTACCTAAGAGTGCAGAGCTGTTGGATGCTTGACTATATGTAAGGTAGACACTAATAGCATGGGCTCCTGAATCAGACTACCGGTGTTCACATCTGTATCAGTTCATTCCCGCATCCGTAGAAAGAACTACCTGAGACTGGATAACTTATAAAGGAAAGAGATTTCACTGACTCAGTTTCACAGGCTGTACAGGACACGTGGCTGGGAGGCTTCAGAAGACTTACAATCATGGCGGAAAGTGAAGGGGAAGCAAGCATACAGTGGCAGGAGAGAGTGAAGGGGGAGGTGCTACACACTTTTAAACCATCAGATCTCATGAGAACTCACTATCACAAGAACAGTAAAGGGAAAGTCCACTCCCGTGATCCAATCACCTCCCACCAGGCCCCTCCCCCAACATTGGGAATTATAATTCAACATGAGATTTGGGTGGGGACACAGAGCCAAACCACATCAGCATCCAAGCTCAACAGCTCACTTACTAGGGTGATCTTGTATGAGTCGGTCAGTACACCTCCATGTCTCTGTTTTCTCATCTATAGACATGATCACTGAAGTTAAAGAATTGTCATAAGGATGAGTGCAATGCCTGGCAAACACAGAAATTTAAGCTGTTATCAAATCATTGTCATCATGATAGTGGCTAAAAGTTAGTGAAGCAACGATTTAGATCAAGTATGGCAGGTACATGGCATATGTGGCACCATTTATTCCTCCTGCATCCATGGCAGACATGGCTAGTTGATTACAGAACTTTGCCTTTAAACTCAGATGCAGCCTCAGAATTCATGACACAAGAGTTCCAGTCATCCCCAAACAAAGTTGACAGACAAATGGGTGAAAGATTTTTTGCTACCCTCTAGAACCTCATCAGAAACCAGATAAAACCAGCCACTCCCAGAGAAATATTCACTTCTTGTTGGATAGTTGAAAAGAGTGGCTCCCTAAATTACAGTCATCCTTCCAAAGACCTACATAATTTTGCCGTATCTGCATATATTGTGTGCTATTATTTATGCACTGCTTATTTGAATAGATTTAAAAGAGAAACTTATACCTGTGTCCCAAAGGAAAAGTGAGTTGACACAAGCCCTAAACAGAAAACAATGTGGAAAGAAAGAAAAGAAAGGAGAAATGGTATTGTTGTAATCTGGCTAGAAAACATTGCAGCTGTAGGTTC
Source organism: Rhinopithecus bieti (assembly GCF_001698545.2). Classification (NCBI taxonomy): domain Eukaryota; kingdom Metazoa; phylum Chordata; class Mammalia; order Primates; family Cercopithecidae; genus Rhinopithecus; species Rhinopithecus bieti. The sequence goes on along the minus strand of NW_016809524.1, from coordinate 48,618 downwards.
TGAATGTCTGTTTTCCATTGTTAAAAAGGGAAACTGACAAGTTTTAGAAAGATGGTAAAGATGTGTTAATAACAAACCGAGACTTCCTTCTTTGACTCAACCACTTCCTATAAGATTCAATGTTATTTAAATTGTGTCAGGGTACCTGTAGTAGGCAGTTCCTAAGATGGCCCCAAGGATACCCACCCCAGTAAACCCACTCTCACCCAAATCCATCCCTAATGTAAGGCAGATTTAGTCACTCACTTCTAGTAAACAGAAAAAATACAGAAGTGATGGTATTCCACATTCAAGGTTTGGTTATAAAAAGACTGCAGTTTATTAGGTGCATCTTAGGTGCTGTCTCTCCCATATTCTCTCTTAGATCCTTGGCTTTTGGGAAATCCAACTGCCATGTTGTGAGCTGCACTATGGTTAGGACCTAAAAGGGGCTTCCGGCTAACAGCCAGCAAGGAACTGGGGCCCTTGGTGCAACAACGCATGCAAAACCAAGGCCAGCTAACAACTATGCAAGTGAATTTGAATTTGGAAGCAAATCCTCCCCAGTAGAGCCTTCAGATGAGACCAAAGATCTGGCCATCACCTCATATGAATGCAGAATGAACTGATAGCCTTTATTACATTTTCTAATTAACACATATTCATTGAGAAAGCAAAGATTCAAGAGATGCATTGAACCAGAGCACCCTGCTTGCTCACCCATACAGGTAAATAAGAAGTGGTATCAGAATGACTTTTTGAATGAGAATTTTCATGTACACATACACACACAATTACAGTCAGCACAACTGCATTAATGTCAGCCATTTCTATCAGCTCTTTCTCGTTCTTTGATCTTAATTACACGGACAAGTAGCAGACCATGAGCCTTAGAGGCCTGTGGACCTGAGTTCCAGTCCCCCCTTTGCCCCCTAATAAACTGTGTGGCCTTGAAATAGAAATGGAATCTTATCTGTTCATCTGCAGAATCTGGATACTAAGTTCCACTTCACATGTCAATGAAAGGATTAGATGCATTTGTATTTGAATGTGATTAGCATGGTTTATGGTTGCCTAAATAATTTATAAGCTTCCTAGTGTAATATCCTTCAGGGACTACTGCTCTCTGCTATGATCTATGATAACCCAGTAGGGGTAAGTTTCACACTTTGGGTCAGGGGAGTCAGCACTGCATAGAAATCTAAAGCAAAGGTGGCTGAATGAGAAAAGCTAAGTTCCAACACTTACTAATGGCGTGGCTGTGAGCATGGTACTGACCCTCATCTGTAAAATGGGCATAACCAGTGCCTACCTATGTTCTGATGACTGAATTAGATAATATAGTTAAGGACTCAGAGTAGTGCCAGGCACACAATAGAACAAACAAATGCTAGATATTTTGTCAAAATTATCATTTATTTTTTTGAGATGTATTCTTGCTTTGTCACCCAGGCTGGAGTGCCTCAGCTCATGCCTCTGCACTCCAGCCTGGGTGACAGAATGCCTCCAAGATTCAAGCGATTCTCCTGCCTCAGCCTCTCGAGTAGCTGGGACTACAGGAAAAATTATCATTTATTGTTATTATCACTATCATAATTTAATTCATAAGTGGTTATATAGAGACCTTTATGATAAATCCAGCTCACTGAAATGTTTTGTTTGGCCACACACACGGTGTTACTGAAAAAACACAAACCTGAATTAATTAATATTTATCAAAGATTGCACTAAAAAAATGGAAATTTCCAGTTGCTTTTAATACCTGAAAGAATGGATAACCCTGGGCCTGATTCTCTTACAGTCACAGGCAGTGGAACCAAGAAGCAATCGTCCACTGCCTGTGCTCTTCTGTCCACCGAAGTCCTCACCATTCCCTATCACCCTGCACCTGTCCTGGAGTACCTACTTACCTCTCCTGGCCTCAAGGGAATTGGGACTTTGGAGTCTTGTTTTAATTCCTTAAAGTCCTGCCTTAAATTTCAAATTCTTGGATGATTTTTTTTAATACCACGTATTCCAAGTAGCAATTGCAAGAACAGATCTTGAACAAGAGTAAGTCTCCCTCAGGAAATCCTCGGCAACACTAAGTGTCTGATAATGGCTGAGGATCAAGATAGGATCATTATCAAAAGGAGGATAAACATCCAGCTCTCTACAGTAACCCTCCACACATGATCCAAAAATGAGCTTTCAGAGCTTAAACATCAAAGTGTTAAAGTTATTTTTGCCATACCCTTAATTTTATGTATCAACTTGACATGGCCACAAAGTACCCAGATACTCAGTCAGACATTCTTCTGGGGTGTCTTGGAGGATATTTCTGGTTGAGATTAACATTTGAACTGGTGGCTGATCCACCCCCATGTATGGTGAGCTCCTCTGCTTGGCTTCTTGAGCTGGGAAATCTGTCTAGGAATCCTGCCTTTGAGTTCAGATGAAAACAATGGCCCTTCCTAGGTCTTGAGACTGCTGGTTTTCAGACTGGAACAACACACTGGCCCTCCTGGGACCCAGCTTGCCACTGCAGGCCTTGGGATTTCTCAGCCATCATACTTGTGTGAGCCAATTCCTTATAATGAAACTTTATGTGTGTGTATCACATATATCCCGTTGGTTGTTTCTCTGGAGAACCCTAACTAAAAAAGGTATTATAAAATTGATAGTGCAGAGCTTACAACTCATGGCAGATCAGAACCAAAAGTGTTAAAGTGATTTTTGCCTACCCACCCCCCACCTCCATGATGGTTAATTCTAGGTGTCAACTTGACTGGGCCATGGGGTGCCCAGATATTTGGCTATTCTTCTGGGGTGTCTGTGAGGGCGGTTCTGAATGAGATTAACACCACATATTGCCTCACATATTTAAGTTGAGGAGCCTCAACTCTCTGCAGGCTTTTCACTGTCACAGGCTGCCTGGAGCATTTTTAGACCCTGGAGGTCCCACAGCTCTGGATTCTCAATGAGCCCCTGGATTCCCTCGCCTTGAGAGAGGGGCAAGGACCACCCCAGGGGATGCTGGGAAGAACTGCAGAGCATCCTCCCATAAGCCTTTGTGGCTCTCTTCCCACTTCCCCATCTCCTGAGCCCAGCTCTTCGCATCCTTATTCTCTTAGAGGAAAGACAAAAACAAGATCGCCTTATTCCTACTCAAATTAGCGACTTCATGGCTTAACCTTCTTCCAAAACTAAACTGAGAGTGGCATTATGGGGGATTTAGATTTTCTTCTTCACATATTCAACTTCTAAATGTTTCTCAGTGAACATGTGTTACTTTAATCAGCAAAGATGATACAAATTCTTGATTCATTCTGCATTCACTCAATGAGAGGCAGAGTTAGCTCAGCATTCGAGGACTAGAAGCACTGGAGGAGACTGCTTGGGTGCAATTCTCGACTCAACTCTGTGACCTTGGGCAAGGGTCTTAAATTCTTTTGTAAAATAAGTACGAAAATTGTAGTTACCTCACAGGGTGGCAAAGATTAAAAGTTAATTCAAGCAAAGGACCTGGCATGTACTTGACAAATAGCAAATGCTCAGGAAGTACTTGCTACCTCTATTATCATTGTTTTATGGTTGTATATATAGCATGATATAAAATATAAACATACAAGATATAGTATCTGATATGGTTTGGCTCTGTGTCCCCACTCAAATCTCATCTCGAATTGTAATCCCCACGTGTCGAGGGAGGGACCTGGTGGGAGGTGATTGGATCATGGGGGTGGTTTCCCCCATGCTGTCCTCATGACAGTGAGGGAGTGAGAGAGTTCTCATGAGATCTGATGGTTTAAAATTGACAGTTTCCCCTGCGTTGTCTCTCTCTCCAGCTGCCATGTAAGACGTGCCTGCCTTCCTCTTTGCCTTCCACCATGATTGAAAGTTTCCTGAGGCCTCTCCAGCCATGCAGAACTGTGACTCAATTAAACCTCTTTTGTTTATAAATTATCCAGCCTCAGGTAGTATCTTTACAGCAGTATGAGAATGGACTAACACAGTATATGTTAAGTTCCTGTTACATGACAGGCATTAGAAATACAGTGATACAACTAATCACCTAACCCCATGGGTCTTAACCTATCTAGTAGGAGTGGGACATTATATAAATACACACCTCTTTCTGTTCCAGGATCCAATCTAAACTGCTGTGCATTTTGTCATCATATCTAGACTACAGGGTTTTCTTTTTGAAAGCTCAAAGCTGATCCTTTTCCTGCTTTGAGCTCCCAATACTTTTCTGTGACACTCTGAATAAAATCCAAACTCCTTGCTTTGGTCTCAATCTCAAAGCTCCCCACATTTTCACCCTCTGACCCCTCTTCCTTTCCCCCACCAGGCTCCCCTCACTCAATGACCACCAGGCACACTGGCCATTCATCAATTCTTTGAATCCCAAGCTTCCTCCAGCCTTTACATTTTCTGTGCCTCCTGGCTGGAAATCTGTTTCCTCGGAGGTCCTCATGATGGTTCCTCTTCATGTTCAGGTGTGAGTGTGAATATCACCTCCTCAAGGAGGCCTTCCCTGGTCATTCCAGCCTAACAAGTCTCAGCCCACCTTAGTCACCGTCTAATACACAGTGGTCTTTAGAAGACCACTAATTGCTACCTGAACTAAGCCTATTTATATTTTTATAATTTACAGTCTAACCCTCAGTACTGGAGTATAGGGACCTTTTCTATCTTGTTTACCACTTTTTTTGTTTTTCTGAGATAGGTTCTCACTCTGTCACCCAGGCTGCAATGGTGATCACAGCTCACTGTAACCTCAAACTCCTGGGCTTCAGTGATCTTCCTGCCTCAGCCTCCCGAGAAGTAGGGACTACAGACACATGCCACCATGTCCAGCTAACTTCTTTCTTTCTCTCTTTTTTTTTTTTTTTTTGTTATAGAGACAGAGTCTCACTATGTTGCCCAGGTTGGTCTGGAATTCCTGGTCTCAAGTGATCCTTCCACCTTGGCCTCCAAGGTGCTGGGACTACAGGCACAAGACACCATGCCCAGCTCACCAGTTTATTGCACGTGCCTAGGAGAGCATGTTGCACATAGTAGATCCTCAATAAATATTTGTTAAAATAAATACTATTGGAAGGAATGAATGGATGAAGGACAGGCATATGTTTTCAAATGTTCACAGATATGTCCCAAGAACCTAGTGCAGTGCCTGGCACATACTTTAAGTGCTCAATGAGTACTTATCAAAATACAGATTGAAGGAATGAATGGAGAAAGGGCAGACATGCACTTTCAAATGTTCATTGATGTGTCCCTAGAACCTAGCTATGGCACCTGGAGCATAGTAGGAGCTCACTAAATATTTGGTAAAATAAAAATGGGTGAGAAGAATAAACGGATGAAGAGAGGACATCATTTGCTTTTTGAGACAGTGTCTCACTCTATCACCCAGACTGAAGTGCAGTAGCATGATCTCAGCTCGCTGCAACCTTCACCTGCCGGGCTCAAACAATCCTCTCACCTCATCCCTCCAAGTAGCTAGGACCACAGGAACCAACATGCCAGGCTAATTGTTTGATTTTTGGAAAGACAGGGTTTCACTATGTTACCCAGGGTGGTCTTAAGGATCCTGAGTTCAAGAGATCCTCCTGCCTCAGCCTCCCAAAGTGCTGGGATTATGGGCGTGAGCCACCATACTTGGTTCACTGATACATCCCTAGAACCTAGCCCAGTGCCTGGCACATAGATGGTGCTCAATAAATATTAATATTTGTCAGATGAATGGCATTTGAGTGAGTGCCATCCATTGTCAAAGAAAGATGTGACCACATAGATTGAGTCTGCTGGAGGCCACTCTTCTGCCCAAGGGCCTCTCTCAAAAAGTCACCAGCAAGGAAGGCTGAGAGCCCTTCCTGACAGCTGCCAGAACATCTGTCTAGACAGGCCCCGGGCTCACCTGGGCTGCATGGAGGCCTGGGCTGGGCTCTTTTGAGCGACTCTCACTACTGGCTCAGGAAGTTCCACCCAGTGCCGCCCCAGCATGAAGGCTTCTCTGCGGCCTCAATGCAAACTCGCCTCAGAAAAGGCAGCTGATTAATACGCATGGAGGGTCTATTGTCTGAATCCTGTCACTAGCGGAGAAACAGCTGTTTACAGTTGTTTATTCCTCTCCCTTTGGAGCCTTGGGAGGAAACGCAAGGGCTTGTTCTCCCGGGCACCACTCAGCAGCTGAAGTGAGTGAAGAAAACGGTGCTTATTTTTAACAGGATAAAGAAGTGGAACTCTTACGAAGTTTGGACGCTAGCAGAGAGACCACTCTCCGGGAGGTGCCAGGCCTTCTGGCAATGTGTTGCACCCTACCTCTTGAGGGATGCTCAAGAGTCTATTCCAACTCCCAGCTGGAAATTCAGGCTCAGGCCATGGTGGTCAGTCAAACAGTAGGCTCGGGTGAGCACCTATAGATATGAGAGATCTAGAAAAGTTCTTCAGGCTTGAAAATAAGAGAGCAAGATTCCTATAGAGAGCAACCACCTGCTACTTAATATAGGTGACATCCTACAAAGGGCTGCCAAGCTCAGTTGTGCAGGCTGGGCACTGCACAAAGGTGTCCGACTGAGGGAGAAATCCAGCCTCTGTGAGCTGCTCGCCAAGCCATGCTCCACAGTTTCAAAAATAAATATATAAATAAATAAAGATAACTAAGTGAGACAATAGCAGTCTCACAGATATACACATGTATCTATGTACTTCATCTTTAAATGCTCACTTATTCAATCTTCCCAATAACCTTTCAAATTAGGGACCACTGTCATCCCCACTTTACAGACGGCACACTGAGGCAGAGAGAGGTAAGCTGACTGCTCTAAGTTCATCCAGTTAGGAAGGGGTGAATCCGGGATTCAAACCCAGGCTCTTGGTTCCCATCAACAGGTGATGCTGCCTCTTCTAGAAAAAAAAAGAAAAATGGCTTAACAAGTCCCAAAGTGTCATATTTAGAAAACACAGTGTCCCTCCCAGTCTTGAGTGAGACCTGCTTTCAGAAACACCCATGCCTCCCCTCGATTCTGCAGATGATCAGGCTGAAAGGAGGTAGGAGAAGACCCATCATCTGCATTACAAGGAACCCCTTCTAAAGACTCAAAAGAGTTGCTCTGAACTGGTGACAGTCTGGGGACCCCCACTCAGCCTAGAGACTCAACCGACCCTCAGCAGGGAACAGCCCAACCCAACCAGAGCCGAGGCCACCCGCTCCCTCCACAGAGCCCAGGGTCAGCCAAGGCCATTTCCAAGTGCGGGGGACTGCAGCCAAACTCACGGAACCAGACACAGGGGAGCCCCAGAGGGACCCCCGGACTCATGCGAAGAGGACGCTCTCATCCCTGTCTACTCCCCCACCCTCCCGCTCCCCTCCATCCCTCCCTCCTTCGGAGAGCCTCCATGTTGGAATCTCCGAAAATGGTTTTCACAACTCAGTTAGCAGCAATCAATTATTCACGACCTCGCTTCCCCACAAACTCATAGACTGTCACTGTTAGCAAGATAATTTCTGGACTCTGCCCAATAGCCCGGCTCTAAACTGTCAGGCAGCCTGCTGTTTACTTCCTCTCTTCCCTAAGACCCTCCCAAAACCCACCAACCACTATCACTCTCAACACAGGACAAAGAGACAGACGGGAAGTCCCCTGGGTGCCTACAGCCTGGAAGGGACCTGACAGCCAGGGGCTGCTCCCAGTCCGCGTGATATATTTCAGGCTCGGGGCAGAATGTCTGACCTTAGTTTAATCCAACTGGAAAATAGGACTCAAGCATTCTAGACCCTGTGCCAGGCTCTGGGACAAATCCCACATTATTTTATAAAACGCTTTAGGCTCTGAAAACATTATGTTCTGCACAAAGCATGACTTGGGAGGGTCTCCCAGACATGCCGTCCTGCTGCTGAGTTCATGGTCAAAGACATTTGGAACTTGGCAGGGGCTCATATTTTAAGACCACCACTAGCATTTCCATTCCCAAAGCGTGAAGCTGTCTTTAGGAACACATTCCTACATCCTGGGGAGAAGGAGAGAGGTGCTTACGGGATGCTCTTGGAAAAAGGGTTTCAGCCTATGTCATAAGACCCATGGAGGGTGGCTGGATAGCAGCTCTGCCGTGTGAACAAGCGACCTTCCATGAAAGCCACTTTTTCACGCTCTAAGCCTCAATGTCCACATCTGTAAAATGGGAGAATATGAGTACCTACCTCTGCAGCTGCAGTAAGGATTTTAAACAACGAGGCACTTAAAAAACACTTAGTACCTTGCTTGGGACACTGTGGACACTGTGGCCTCTTCGCTTCAATGTAAGACTCTGTCGCTTGTGAAATGCATCATGAATTGAATAACAATTTGGGGGCAAAAGGGTGTGTGCTGAAACATTAAGGAAACATACCCATCAATTGTAAAATTCACCCCAAATTTCAGAAACGCTATTTATTAAATACTAAAAATGTGTATCTTTGGCCGGATGTGGTGGCTCACACCTGTAATCCCAGCACTCTGGGAGGCCAAGGCAGACGGATCACTTGAGGTCAGGAGTTCAAGACCAGTCTGGCCAACATGGTGAAACCCCATCTCTACTAAAAATACAAAAATTAGCCAGGTGTGATGGCGCATGCCTATAATCCCAGCTACTTGGGAGGCTGAGGCAGGAGAATCACTTGAACCCGGGAGGCGGAGCCTGCAGTGAGCTGAGATTGTGCCACTGCACTCCAGCCTAGGCAACAGAGCGAGACTCCGTCTCAAAAATAAAATAAAATAAAATGGTTGTGAGCCTGGGTGACACAGTAAAAAATGTGCATCTTAAAATGAAGTGTGTTATCATTATTATAATTGCTGTATTCATTTTAGGTGGGAAAATGCATACAGAGAAGCTATGTGACTGACCTCAGGCCACACAGCCAGCAACACGATCTAGTGCCCACACAGCTCCAGAGGAAGGAGGGAGAGGAAGAGGTAGAGTTGACCAGGTACATCTTCTCCCTCATCCAATTCCTCCTCCTCCTACAAGAATCAACAGTAATAATAATAATGGAAGATGAGGATGAGGGGAGGGGAAGGCGGGGAAGTGGAGGGGGGAAGGGGGAGGGAGA
>NW_016809524.1:17434-39220 GCF_001698545.2 Rhinopithecus bieti | reverse complement strand
GGGAGGGGGAAGCGGAGGGGGAGGGGAGAAGCAAAGGGAGAGGGGGGAAAGCAGAGGGGGGGAAGAGGAGGGGAGGAGGGTGAAGGAGGAGGAGGAGGCGGCAACAGCAGCATGTTATGGTGCTAAATACAGGCCCAGGCACTGTGCTAAATGAAGCGCATATATTAACTCATTTATTTCTCCTGACAACCCTGTGAAGTGGGTACCATCATCACCCCCATTTTACAGATGAAGGAGCTGAGGCACAAAGACTTCAGTCACACAGCTGCCCGGTGGCACAGCTAGGCTTGTGAACTCCGGCACCCTGGCACCAAGTCCCCGTGCTTCTCTACTGCATTGCACTTCATTCCCCAACTGAGACAAAGAGGGACGTTTTGGTGGAGAAGGAAGTGGCATATAAATGTCATGCCATGCCTGGTCTCACCCACACGCCCGAGGAAGTTCCTCTGAACCCACAGAGCACGCCCTGGGCTCCCTCTGATGAAAGCAAGTTCGTGCCTCTCCTCCACTCTCCCCTGCTGCCCCAGGCCAGCTGAGCAGGCCAAAGGAGGGCTGGGGCCAAGTCTGCAGCCCCCTCCTGGGGAAAGGCTCTGACCACAGCAGCCAGCTTCTCACTGCTCTCTGCAGGATCTCAGCAATTCCACAGGCATGGGGAACAGGAGCCCCTGGAGAGGGGAGGAGGGGGTTGCGTGTCTGCCAGGCCTGCAGCTGTGGACACTTCCCCTGTGGGCTGTGGGGATGGGACAGGCCCAGCACCTGGGAGAGGGCCCCTCCCCTGTCTGGCTGGTCCTCAGTCCCAACAAGGGGACTTAGCGTCAAGTGACGTAGTGGTTATGCACACAGGCTTGCGGGGAGCTGTGCAACCTTGCGAGAGCTACTTCCCCTCTCTGTGTCTCACTTCCTCTGTCCATAAAACAGTGACTCTGACAATGCTCACAACACAAGGTGTTGGAAGCATTAAACATAAAATGCTTAGCATGTCGTATATGCTTAATAAATGGTAGCTGCTATTACTATTATTTATCATCATCAACAGGACTACACATCAACTACTGAGAACACAGGTAGACCTCAAGGTGCCATCAATATGCCTGAGGAGCTGACAAGAACCCATGGAACAAGGCATGACTCCTCGGTTTAGAATATCTTTTGGCCTTTGGATCTTAAAATGTCACCTTAAAGTGGGGTTCTATAGCTCTCGCTTTTAAGGCATCTCCTCATGTGATCTTTCAGGCAATTTCTGAAGGAAACAGAAATGTTTACTGGGTACCTACTGTGTGCCATTCACTGTTTCTATCACTGGGAATACCCTGACGGAGTTAATGGATCCAAGACCAGCTATGATGGTGATGACAGCTACTAATAAAAGGCGAGAAGGGAACCAGGCGCGGTGGCTCATGCCTGGAATGCAGCACTTTGGGAGGCAGATCACCTGAGGTCAGAAGTTCAAGACCAGCCTGGTAAACATGGCGAAACCCCATCTCTATTGAAAATACTAAAATACTAAAAATACAAAAATTAGCTGGTCATGGTGGCAGGCACCTGTAATCCCAGCTACTCAGGAGGCTGAGGCAGAAGAATTGCTTGAACCCGGGAGGCAGAGGTTGCAGTGAGCCAAGATTGTGCTACTGTACTCCAACCTGGGCAACAGAGCGAGACTTCATCTCAAAAAACAAAAAAGGTGAGAAGGAGTCTAGAGTTTATTATGAGGTAGAAGGAGGAGGTGCTGGGAGGAAAGGACCCTTTTCTGCAGACAGTCATACCAAAACAGCCACGTACACACGGAGGTGGGAAAGGACGCGTGGGTCACACACATGGCTGGAAGAAGAGACATGTGCAATCAGGGCACAGGTAACCACAAGAGACCTAAAAGTTCCGAACACAAGGGACCTAGAATCCCTTAAGCCATTTTAAAGATGGGGAGACAGACACCCTGAAAGGCAGGCAGTCCAAAGCCACACCAAGCAAGATGCAGAACAGGTTCTGGAATCCAGTTATCCTGACTCCTGAAAGTCCAGATCACTTTGTCTTGCTTTGTAAACAGACTAAGACATTCCAGCCCAGCACAGTCCGCCAATACAGACAGACACTGCTGCCAGGCCAGGCAGCCCCCCTCTGCCATCTCTCTAGATCAGTGTTACCAACCTAGAGGCAGTGCAAGACACCACCACCCTCACAATCAGACACCTTGACCACAGGGCCCAGGACGGTATGTTTTGACATGGAGATGAGGGAGAGCAGTTCCGAGCTGGGAGCATCATCATTCTGCAGGGGCAGCTGGGGAATTGGGAAAACCATTGCAAAGGACAAATGTTCTTTCGTTGGAGGTAGAGTGACAATAACTGCAGAGGGAATCTGGGATGGTTGTTGGACACAGAGTGGTTCTGTCTCCAAAGAAAGTGGTCAACTTTTTGCAAGTGTTCAAGCTCCACCTCCAAATCATGTCATTTCTAAACCAGTCAACTTTTCTAGGTTTTTAATAAAACAGAGATGATGAACCCACTAGCAGGGCTGTTGGGAACCTCACCCCAGAGAACAATTGACAGTGGCTTGGAAGGCCCTGCAGGCTCTGGTTCCTGTCCTTCTTCCCAAATGACTTTTATGTCCTTGTCACAATGATCACACGTTTACCTCCTCTCCCCACAATCCATACCCGGCTATCTTCTCTTTGTTTCATCTTAAACGTCACCTTGCTGGAAAAGCCTTCCCAGATGACCCTCCCCTTCTGCATGACTCACTGTCCCCTCCATCGGAACCTGAGACGCAGGAAGTCAGGGACCCTGTTTTGTCCACTGCTCCAACCCCAGCTCCCACACAGTGACTGGCACCTAGTAGGCTCTCGGTAAAATCTTAAGTTGAGAGAATAAGTAGCTGCAAACATCCAGGGTACATCTATAAAGCAATACACTCATAGAAAACTTCTACTACGTGACACACAGTAGATTATCAATGGCTGTTGCTGGAAGGACATCAAAGTCAATTCCAAACCAACAAGGTTGGCTTCCCATTTCCGCTGTGGAGTAGCCTTGTGCTTAGTGAAACAGAAGACTCTTGCCTGTCACCCCAGGGACCTGCTCCCCAGGACCCCACCCACCCCAACAAGGCACCCAGTAATGAGAAAAACCCTGGCTTTACAAGACACAGGAAGGCATGAACACTGGCGGGAAAGTTCACTGGGAACCTGCAGGACACTGAAGGTATTCTTCAAAATGATAAGCTACGCTGCCATTCTTAACTGTCCTTAAAAATGAGAGGAAATTGATCAGCAGAAAAAAGGTACATGAAGTGTGCTTTGCTTTGATGTGGGCAGGCTAATTGATAACGTCCCCTAACCCGCCCATCCTAATAACATGAAACCAGCGGGCCTCCTGCTACTGACAGGTTCCCTTACTCAATTGCTGTAAGAGAAGCATTGAGTAAGCATTGAGAATCAAGGAACCTACAGTCTATTCAGATTCTAACCCTAAGAGGGGCGAAATTAGCACTTTGTATGGTTAGGCATTAAAGGATCTCATGAATTAATACTAACGTGTTTGCATTCTATTTTGTGAATTTCTGCCTTTATTTTTATTAATGTCCCTTCCCTACTTTCGTTTTATTCTCAATTTTCTTTTCTTTTGTTTTCTTTTTTTTTTGTTAGAGACAGGGTCTCAGGCCTGACACCATGGCTCACACCTATAATCCCAAAACTTTGAGAGGCCAAGGCAGGAGGGTGGCTTGAGGCCAGGAGTTCGAGACCATCCCAGTCTCAATTTTTTTTTAATGGACTTTCATTTTAATTATTTTACTCTTTCATATTTAATGTCAAAACCTAAAGTGCTTTTAAAATAGACTACCAGTTTTCCTCTAGGCACAGTGTTAGCCTTATCTCAAGTTTTGATATGAAGTATTTTTATTTTTGCTAATCAATATATAATCTGAAATGTCAAATTCAATCAATTCATTGATCTAAGAATTACTTAGAAGAGTTTTGGTTGTTTAAATTTCTGTGTGATTGTCTTTTAGAGGCTAATTTTCAATATATCTTATTGTTTTATAAAGGAAGCCTAGAAGATTTCTACTTTTGAAATCTATTTTCTTTTTAGACCAAGTTAACGATCGGTTGTAATTAGCACATGTTAGAATATCTAGAAAGTAGTCTTTAAAAACAGAAAGTCTTCCCCTAGAATACACACACACACACACACACACACCCCTTTGTAAAGAGTTTCAATGAATACTTACAATTCTAAAGTCTCACCTTTTCAAAAGTAAATATTCCAACAGAGAAAGACAAACGATTAAGCTAAAGGGAAAGGAGGCAAACTGCCAGAATGTAAGGGTTAAGTTTCTCATATCTGGGAATTCCACACCCTAGAATCATAATCACAATAGCATTACAGCTTTGCGCCCCTATTTTAAAGATGAAAACTGAGGCTTCCAGATCCTGAGTCAGACAGAAAAGATTTTAGCTGAGACCAAGGGTTTCAAGTCCACGAATCCTTTCTGCACTAAATTCAAATTTTGTTCCAAAAGTAATACTAAAACAGCAGCTGACCATCTTCTCTTGTGATATTCCTTAAGTTTGTTCGTCGCACCAAGCAGAATCAGAAGACAGACTCCGAGAACAGCTGGGGCTTTACTCCTGGTAGTGGGTTGGCTTAGGAGAGGAACTGACAGGACTCTGACAAGCCCCCGAAAGGATATTAAGTCATTTTTCAGCCAGTACCAAGCCAACCTGAAAGACGGGTGGATCCTAGGGCATCCTAACGTTATTCTCCCAACCCTGTCAGTGCTAGTGTCCAAAAAGTGGAGCAGCAAATGGGAAGTGACCGGCACTCAGAAACTGACACAGGAGCCTGTATTTCTAAACAATGCTGACAACGCACACCGAGGCAGCTCCTTCAGGCAAGTCTCTGTGCTCCCATGCTGTGGCCGTGTACAGCGTATGCAGTCCCCAAAGGGACATTTCAGGACAGAGTTTCAATGTAAAATGACACACGCTACTGCAGGCTAGAGATCTTATTGGGGACACAGGGCTATATTCATCCGCTTCCCAGCAAGAAAACCAGAAAGCTAAAGATAAACAGAAGTCAATCAAAGCAGAAAGTGACATCTAGAAAAAAATGCCTAATTCTGCCAGACCTGTTTTGCTGAATAAAGATAAGAGCCCTGTGGACAACATGGCTTTGGTATAAGAAATTAAACGATGGCACTATTCCCGAAAGCAACTAAAGCAGTTGACATCGGGCTTGTTCCCAACAGCCTGGAAGGGACTGAGAATGGAAGAACAATCGACAATTAAGAAACTGTTTCTACGGACTCTGAATTTTGAAAGACTAATTAGGAAAATAAGCCTTGTTACAGAGTTTCAGCATTTGAAAGTATTACTGCACTTTACCTCCTTCTCTGAAAGGTAAGACTTCCAAATTAAAATATAATTGTCAAATCAATTGGTTTAAAAAGAAAAAAACAGTAGTTAAATGAATTCCACTCCTAGGTATATACTCAACAGAAATGTATGCATGTGCTTACCAAAAGATATGCACACGAATGTTCACAGCAGGACTATTTATAATGGCCCAAACTGGGAACTTCCCAAATGCCCATAAACAGAATGGATATGTAAATTGTGGTATAGTCCACAATGAAATAAACAATGCAAATGAACAATTACAACTCTATGAAACAATACAGATATAGGGTTAGCAAACTTTTTGGTAACAGGCCAGACAGTAAATATTTTAGGCTTTGGGCTCATACAGTCTTTGTTGCAACTACTCAGTTGTGCTGTCACAGCACAAAAGCAGCCATAGCTGATATATAAATGAAATGGACATGGCTGTGTTCCAATAAAGCTTTATTTCTGGTCGCAATTTATTTATTTATTTATTTTATTTTATTTTTTTTTTTGAGATAGAGTCTTACTCTGTCATCCAGGCTGAAGTACAGTGGCACTGGCTTGGCTCACTGCAACCTCTACCTCCCGGGTTCAAGTGATTCTCCTGCCTCAGCCACCCGAGTACCTGGGACTACAGGCATGTACTACCACACCCAGCTAATTTTTTTTGTATCTTTTAGTAGAGATGGGGTTTCAACCATGGTGGTCAGGCTGGTAGCAAACTCCTGGTCTCAAGTGACCCACCCACCTCAGCCCCCCAAAGTGCTGGGATTACAGGCATGAGCCACCATGCCTGGTCAATTTGTGGACACAAATTTGAACTTCATATAATTTTCACATGTCACAAAATATTCTTTCCTCCCCCTCGCAACTATTTAAAAACATAAAATCCATCCTTAGCTCACAGGCCATATGAAAACAGGCAAAGGACCAGATTTGGCCTGCAAACTGGGTTCGCCAACCCTGGATAGAGATAAAACTCCAGATGCAATGTTAACCAAAACAAACCAGGCACAAAAGAGTACAGACTGCATGATTCCATTTCTAAAAAGAGGCAAAAGTACCTGATGGGGTTAGAAGTCACGATAGAGACCCCACCTTCGGGGGCTGGTTACTTGGGTGTGATCCCTTTCTGGAGCTGTTTATTCATGATTTCTGCATTCTTTCTCATGCATGTTCTACTTCGAGAAGTTTAGCAAGTTTTTATAATAAAGTAGCTTACCATTTAATCAGCTTCAAAAACAGAAGTGTAAAGAGAACCAGAGCAATCAAATTAAATTAGCTATGACTTCTTCATGATGGCCAGGTGCCAATGCTAGAGTACTTAAGAATATTTAATAATAATGGCTGGGCACAGTAGCTCACACCTGTAATGCCAGCACTCTGGGAGGCCTAGGTGGGTGGATCACTTGAGGTCAGAAGTCCAAGACCAACCTAGGCAACGCAGTGAGACTCCATCTCTAAATAAGTAAGTAAGTAAGTAAATAAATAAATAAATGTAGATTTAAATTGTTTTCCCCTATTATTGTTTTACTTCCAAGGTGGGGTGTGTTTCATGGTTTAAGGGATGGTGCTACCATCAGAATCTGGCCACGCTGTTTTCTGTGGCATCTGTGCATAAAGATGATGTCCACCCAACTACCAGTGACTCCTCGCATGAAATCTGCCATCAATACTATTAACATAAACAGCAT
Source organism: Rhinopithecus bieti (assembly GCF_001698545.2). Classification (NCBI taxonomy): domain Eukaryota; kingdom Metazoa; phylum Chordata; class Mammalia; order Primates; family Cercopithecidae; genus Rhinopithecus; species Rhinopithecus bieti. The sequence continues at coordinate 32,146 of NW_016809524.1, read as the reverse complement.
CTGGCAAAATACACAGCCTTCAACCCACAGCAAAACCTGCACTGGACTCTCACGAAGGAAAAAGGCCAGGTCTGGCTTCCATTTGATTTCCAGAGAATATGCAATTAATTATTTTTTCTCACCGTCAGCAGCTGAGTCTCAGTGAAATGCGTGCTTGTAATTATTGCTGTAATTATTATTTTAATACAAATCAGCAACTTATCAAAATATTACATGTCAGGTGCTACCTCTTTGCTCCAAGACTATGGATGGAAGTTGGAGGCCGTCATCCCAGTTTCACTCTGTGCACACAGAGGATGGGAATCAGGGTGAGGGTTCTTCTACCACAGCCAGACTTGCAGCTTCATAGATGCCCACATCCACAGTCAGTTTCACACTTGACCTTCTTTTACAGGCAATAAGTCACTCTGTGCATTTTACATGGTGGTTTGACCTTGGGCAATTCAATTCACTCACTGCTGGGGCAGTGGTTCCATCTTTGCAGGGGGCAAACAGTACAAATCTTTCTTTTTTTTTCTTGAGATGGGATCTTGCTCAGCCACCCAGGCTGGAGTCCAACCACGGCTCACTGCAGCCTCAACCTCCCAGGGTCAAGTGATCCTCCCACCTCAGCCTCCCAAGTAGCTGGAACTACAGGCATGCTACCATGCCCAGATGATTGACTGTTTTATGTTTTTGTAGAGACAAGGTCTCACTATGTTGCCCAGGCTGGTCTTGAACTCCTAGGCCTCCCAAAGTGCTGGTGTGTGCCACCACGCCCGGAAACAGTGCCAGCTTTCTGGCAGTGCCCTTCTGAAGAAAACCTAGTGGGAGTTGTTTGGTTACATCTTTCTGTGCGGTACATACATGGCATTTGACACGCAGGCTCCTGAGTCACGCTGGCTGAGCTGAAATTCCAAGTCTGCTCTGTGACTGCGAGTGATTTCTTACCCTCTCTATGCCTCAATTTCCTCATCTGTAGATGGGAATACTATCAGCAGCCACATCATAAGGCTGATATAATGATTAAGATGATAATCTAGGAGACGCTGCTCAGTATAGCACAGTGCCTGCCATGTAGTGACATCCAATAGATAACAGCAATTATTATTATTATCATTCTGAGAGTTGCAAACTCAAATCCCAACAGCCATCTTGTAGGTAACACACGAGAAGCAAAGTGACCAGGTGGGCCCGTGTAGAGGGGGCAGCCACATCCCCCCTCACTCAAATGGTTACCTCTGGGAATGAAAACCAGAATTTCAAATTTCTTAATAGGCACTCTAAATTTGATGTGAATTGGAAATCATCGATTTTGGCTACCAATTTAAGTTTTGATTTTAAAATTTACCTTTTCTTTAATTAAGAAAGGAGGAGGAAGAGGACCCGATGCTGTCATTATTCCATCTGGAGCCCAGACCTGACTCACAAGCTCTAGGTTTCCGTCTGGCTTACGCATTCCCCATGGCTGCTTTCGAGCACCCACTTTCGCTGGAGGGCTGTATCCGCCTGCTCACTCCAATAAACAGTCCGTTTCCTCGAAATGTTGCTGCTGTGCATTTTTTGTTTGCTTTCATCCTCAAAGAAAGCCAAACAGCAGTCAGCCTCTAGGCCGAAGAAGAATGAATAACCTAACTTCTACCCATTTCCAAACCACCCAGTCTTTCACCGAAAGACTTAGGAGATGTTTAGCTTAACATCTCTCCCTGCTCTCTGTCTTTAACTCACCTTCTAAACAAGAGAAAACCAGACGTCACAATTTGAAAACTATCCCTCAATAGCATTACAAGAAAAAGCAGGCAATGAGAGCATTTTACATCGACAACGGAATCATCTGCAATACTCGATGACAAGCAAAGGGGGTTCTCAGCGTCTTTCATAACAGCTGCCCCTTTTGAGCTGGGATAAAAGAAAGTGCAAAAGAGAAACAATGAATAGGCTTTTATTTCAAAGAGAACATCTGCAAAGCGTGGTCCTCCATTAAAAAATAAACAGAAAACAGCCACTAGTCTGGGGAAAAAAATAAGATTTCACATTACATCTCTAATTAATAAAGCCCCATTTCACCAGGAAAAAAGAAGAAGAAGAAGAACTTTTTCACATCCCCAAAGAAAGGATGCTTAATGAGGTAACTGTTGTATTACTTGATCCATCTAATCTGGTTTTAATACTATCCTTAAATAATGTATACATTAGCTTTCCATTACCAAAAACATTTGTTTATTTTATGAACGTGAGTCTGGTTGAGAGCTGAGACTCTGCAAAATTATCACGCCGTCCTTGGGCTCCCGGCTTTTATTGCTTCTCCCCTCGCTCATTATGAAATGATGAGTTGTCTCCGTTGCCCTTTTGAATTGCTGCTAACGTTGCACTGCGGTTCTGTTACCCTAGTTCTGAACAGGAGAGCCTTGGTTCAGGGTTAAGTTAATGTAGTCATTACTGGCCCATTTGGGGACCCATTCATCATGCTAATTTCATGTCCAACACCTGGAGGACTGGAGTACAAATACTCAACGCAAAGCAAATGTACAGTGAATCCAAAAGATGCATGTGAAATGTCCACACCTCAGTCACAGAAGATAGGCATGGGGAGCCTCTAGGACCATTACTTTCCAGAACTCTGGGAGCAATGCAGACATCAGAGAGGGTCTCCAATGGGGAATTCCTTTCCAATGGACCCAGAGCACAGTTCCTCCTAACATCTAACTTCAATCCTTTCTGCTTGAACTTCAGAACAAAACAGCATAGCTGTTTACCAGAGGAGCAAAGACTCTTCAAATGGGTTAAGTTGACATTGACCAAACCTTGGCCATCTCAGCACTTCCTTGATCATCATTAACCAACCAAGTTGCAATCAGGATTTGAAATCCAGTTAGGGTTTGCTTATGTGTTTTCATTTTGTTAACCCCACTTCTTCTTACTTAAATGCCACTTTACCTGCACGTTAAACAAGAATAGTGTTGAAGCTGCTGTTTTGATTGGCTGGTTATATTTCTGTATTTTCCAAAATATACATTTAAAGAAATATACAGCTATTAACAATTTCTTTAAATATTCATCCAAGAAGCAGAAGAGAGGTGCATCTGGGATGTTGTCGGTGCTATGACTCCTGGTCTAGGATACTCAGATGTGTTCAGTTTGTGAAAATTCATCACGTTGCACATTTAGAGTAATGTTTATATCATATGGGTTTGTCGGGAAAAAAGCAACTGAAAGAATGGAGGCAATATTTAAGAAGTGAGCCAGACGTGGTGGCTCACGCCTGTAATCCCAGCACTTTGGGAGGCTGAGGTGGGAGGATCACTTGATCCCAGGAGTTCCAGACCAGCCTGGGCAAAATAGTAAAACCCCACCTCTCCAAAACATACAAAAATTAGCCGGGCATGGTGGCATGCACCTGTAGTCCCACCTACTCAGGGGGCTGAGGTGGGAGGATTGCTTGAGCCTGCAAGGTCAAGACTGCAGTGAGCTGAGATCAAACCACTACATTCTAGCCGGGGTGACACAAGGAGTCCCTGTCTCAATAAATTAATAAAGAAGTGAATAAATGTTGTACAGATATGAATACCAACTCTTTATAAAAAGCTTTTAGAGAATATCTGCCCCTGTAGCACCTCCAACCACTGGTGTATCAAGATCGGTGTCTACACCGTATTTTGGATTCCTGAGGCTCGTTTAGGACTACTACGGCAAAAGGCATGATCCAAAATAAATCCTTACCCCCAAATAAGTAAAATAAATCCACCCATCCAAAACAAATGCTTATCCACAGCTCTTTCTTTTTGTTCAGCTCCCTAATCGTTTCCTTCACTGCACTTATAACAGTTTGATTTTTTGCAATGTTCTTGTTTAATTTTATTGGGAGGTCATCCTGTCCCCAAACCATAAACGGCATGAGGGTAGGGTCACATCTGTCTTTCCCCTCGCTGTGCATAAGGCCTGGCACACAGCAGACCCCAACCAATATCTGATGAATGAATGGATGAGCAGGTGGGAAATTTCCAGTGGATTTCACTCATTCATTCTCTCCCTGTTCCCCATGGGTTACAAGACGCTGTGAGGAAGGAAGGCAGACAACCCCGTCTGAACACTCCCACATTCTGCTGCTTGAAGACATGAGCCCCATCTTCCACTCACATGGGGCTTTCTGAGCTTCAAAGCACTTTCTCATCTGTTTATCAAATTTAATCCTCACAACCCGGGGAGGGAGGCAGGCTTATTAGCATCATCTGATGAAGCGCCAAAAAGACACAGAGATGAAAGTCACGTTCCGTCCCTGACAGCGTTGGGATCAAGCCAAGGTGCTCAGGAATGTTCTACTTTTCCACCTCCCCCTTGTCTCTCAAGACTCCCAACTTCCCAATGCATGTTATCGGGGGACAAGGTCACGGGGAACACAGAGTGAGGGGCAGATGATTCAAAGCAGCCTGTCACTCACACTCCCTGCAGAGGGGAAACGGGTTTATCAAATTGCAGAACGCATGATTCTATTTCTGTCGAGGACATTTGCCTTCAGGATGGCCTCATGTTTATAAGAATTTGCATATTTTGGGTCTCCACCACCAGCTAGGCGAGGAGGGAGACTCCATTATGCCAAGGCAAGGCACAGGCAGTCAGAGGCAAATAAGTGCAGTGAATAAGCCACATGGGAACAGGGTAACCACCGATGCTTATTTTTATATCTTCATAGTAAACACGGAGGTCTTCCAAATGGGCTGCAAACTCAACAGCCAAGAGAGGCCAACCAGGTGGCACAGGTGACAGGAGAGATCTTGGGGGGACTCTTGGGGACCCAGTGGGTCTGCAGTGTCACCATTCCTCAGCGTGGCTGTTTAACACCAAGCAAGCACCATGGACCCTGTATTGCTGGATCTTATGACTTTTAAAAGAATTCCAAAAATCTACACTGTCTCACGGCATATCCTAATCTTTAAATTCCAGGGCCTGTTTATTCTAGCACACTGTGTGGGCAAAATCAAACCCACCCAGGGGCCACGGATTTGAAAGTCCTCCTGGCTCTAGCAAACATCTCCTATCATGTGGCTGCATCAGGGGGCAGAGCAGAGCACTGACCATGACCCAGAGCTGCGCCTCACCATCAAGCCCTGCCAGGAAGGTGCTTTATGGCCCCTGGGCTTCAGACGAGGAGACTGAGCTCCAGAGAGGCAAAGTGCCACACATCGATGATGTCAGACCACTGTCTTCTTCCTCAACATCACACGACCTGCCTCCCAAGCCCCACAGCATCTGCCCATTTGCTCCCCTGGATCATTTCTGGGGTTGTTTCCTCAGCTACAAGAATAGCTTGGGCCCCATGAGTGGAGCAGCCCAGGCCTCATGGATGGTTCTGGGATGGCAGAGACCTCAGGGCTCCCAGGGCTCTGAATCATATTACTTACTCCTTGCCCTGACCTTCCCAGAGGACACCTCCCTTGTGTGTTCAAGAGGTCACCATGAAAAAGGGTACAGGCTAGGATGTGAGAGTGATCTCCCTAGAGATAGGCCACTTATCAGTACGGGCGCTAACTCCTGCCTGCTAGACTGGTCCTCCTGGAAGGCAGGAGGCACATTTGTCCTGTTCACCAAGGTAGTTCCAGTGCTGGACACAGGGACTGGTACCTTCTAACTGCGCCAGGAGCGGAGGGACCGCGGATGGGTGGACAGGTGGATGAATGGATGGATGGGTAAGTGGATGGACAGATGGATAGATGGACAGATGGATGGATGGACAGAGGATGGATGGATGGACTGATAGATGGATGGATGGATGGTCAGACAGATAAATGGATGGATGGATAGATGGATGGACAAATGCATGCATAAATGGATGGAGGGAAGGGGAGAATGAGGGGCTAGAGTCAACAGTCTTACTGAACACAGCCTTTGGAGACACCATCCAACTTCAATTCCTAGTTTGGACACTTCACATTTGCGTAACTTTCATCCAACTTATTGCCTCAGTTTTTATTATTTCAATCAGTAAAACCGAGATGAAAAAAATAGCTCTTAACTTGCCAGATGTTATAAGGATTCAATAAAAGCACATCTTTTTAGTCCTTCCACAGTGCTTGGTGCATTCAATAAATGCACCTCATCATCACAACAGTTGCAATTTTTGCGCCTCCCAGGTAGGGAACATTTGCATCAACCTCTCAGTCCCACAAACTCATCTTAAACCGAAACCACATCCCTTGTGGCCAAAAATTATGGCAAAGCGTGACCTGCGAGGAGAAACAAATGCCTCATACCACATTACCTCATCAGCATCCACTGACACATTAGCCTGGATTAGATGTCCAGATAAGCAGTAGTCACCTGGCTGGGACAAACCAGGCCTGGGACAGGACAAATCCATTCATTGCCCCTAGGTGGCCCTGAAAGATGAGACACCCTCATCCACACACACAAAGCTTGAGAATGGGCCCCACCCCTTCCTCATCTGGCAGGGTGTCTGGGTTCGTAGTTCCTGACACTAATAATGCCAGTGTCCAGGTTCAGGGCTAAGGTGACACCCCGCCCCACACCCATCTTCTTTGTGATGCCTCTGGCTTCCAATCGGGGACGGGGCAACCGAACCCAGAGGGCACGTGGGCACCATCTGATGAGCACCTGCGGGCAAACGGGCAGTTTCTGTTGCAGGCGGAAGGAAGTGTCCACAAGATGATCCGCACTGCATGTTTGCTGAGATAGCTCTCCAGCGTGCTGCAGACCCAGGCTCTCAGGTACAGGCGGTGGGCTCCTCAGTGGGCCAACCACAGAGCGGTCTGAAGGAATGGAGCAGCAGGAAGTCTGTTGTGGTTGGAAGAAAGGCCATTTTCCCTGGCCAAAGAACCCTGCACAATATCCTCTTGCCCCCTCCTCCCCTTCTCCCTTGGTTAGAGAGAGCTGAATTCAAGACTCCTTTCTCTAGCCAATTTCAAGTTCAATTCTTGACTGTTGAAAATATAATAGTACACAGCTTGAAGGATTAAACGAGTTCGTGCACAAAAAGGGTTTAAAACAGTGCCTGGCAAACAGAATAGAGAACCCAGAAATAAACCTACTCTTTTACGTCAACTCATTTTTGACAAAGGCATCAAGAACAGACGCTGGGGAGCGCAAAGTCTTCAATAAATGTGCTGGAAAAACGGGATAACCATTCCTACGGATAACCTTCAGACTGAAACTAGGCCCCACCACTCACCATATACAAAAACCAAATCAAAATAGATTAAAGACTTAAATCTAAGACCTGAGACTATGAGACGACTAGAAAAAAACACTGGGGAAACACTTCAGGACCTTAGCTTAGGCAAGAATTTTTTTGGGTAAGACCTCAAAAGCACAGGCAACAAAAGCAAAAACAGACAAATGGGATTACATCAAGCTACAAAGCTTCTGCACAGCAAAGGAAACAATCAACAAATAAAACAATCTACAGAATGGAAGAAAGTATTTGCAAACTACCCATCTGACAAGGGATTAATAACCAAAATATATAAAGAACTCAAACAACTCAACAGCAAAAAAAAAAAAAAAAAAACAAGTAGTCCAATTTTTTAAATGGGCAAAAGAACTGAATAGATATTTCTCAAAAGAAGACATACAAACGGCCAATGGATATATAAAAAAATGCACAGCATCACTAATCACCAGGGAACTGTCAATCAAAAGCACAATGAGATACCATCTCACCCCACCTGAAATGGCTTTTATCAAGAAAACAAAAAATAACAGACGCTGGTGAGGACGTGAGGAAATGGAACCCTCATACGCCATTGGTGGGAACGTAAATTAGTACAGCCACAGTGGAGAAGAGTATGAAGGTTCTTCACAATCTAAAAACAGAACTACCATATGATCTGGCAATCCCACTACTATGTCTACACAGGAAAAGGAAAGGAAATCAATAAATCGAAGAGCTATCCGCACTCCCATGCTTACTGCAACATTCTTCACAATAGCCAAGATATGAAATCAACTTAAGTGCCTATCAATGGAAAAGAAAATGTGGTGTACACACATACAGTGGAATATTAGTCAGCTGTTAAAAAGTAAAATCCTTTCATTTGCAGCAACATGAAAAAACCGGAGGCCATCATATTAACTGAAACAAGCCAGCTACTTAGAGACAAGTATCCCATGTTCTCACTCCTATGTAGGAGCTAAAAAAGTGCATGACAAGAAGACAGAGAGTAGACAGGTGATTAGGTGAGTGAGGGGAGTGAGGATGAAGACAATCACTGGAAGGTATAAAAATCCAGTTAGATAGAAGGAATAAGCTCTAGTGTTTGGCAGTCCAGTAGGGTGATTATCGTTAACAATAATCTACTGTATATTTCAAAATAGCTAGAAGAGCCGGGCACAGTGGCTCATGTCTATAATCCCAGCACTTTGGGAGGCCGAGGTGGGCAGATGACCTGAGGCCAGGAGTTTAAGACCAGCCTGGCCAACAAGGCAAAACCTCATCTTTACTAAAAATACAAACAAAATTAGCCAGGTGTGGTGGCGGGCACCTGTAATCCCAGCTAATTGGGAGGCTGAGGCAGGAGAATTGCTTGAACTCGAGAGGCGGAGGTAACAGTGAGTCAAGATTGTGCCACTGCACTCTAGGCTGGGCAACAGAGCAAAACTCTATCTCAAAAAAAAAAATAAATAATAGCTAAAAGAGAAGAATTTCAGTGTCTCTGACAAAAAGTAAAGCTAAATGTTGGAGGTAATGAATATCCCAATTACTTTGAGTTCATCATTACACATTATGTGAACCTATCAAAATATCACATGTATCCCCAAAATATGTACAACTATTATGCATCCATTTTTAAAACCACCTAACACATCATAACTGCTATGCAAGCATTATAATTATTATTATTATCATCATCATTACTACCCCTGTATTTGCATCATGAGTTAGGGGTCTGATTCAATGTAAATTGCATGTCTGTTTCTTTTCTAGGGTTGGTACCTTTTTAGGAATTTGCAATAAGAAGTGAGAAAAGTAGAACAAAGATTTTTGAGACTGGGCAAAGTGGCTCAGGCCTGTAATCCCAGCACTGTGGGAGGCCGAGGCAGGCAGATCACGAGGCCAGGAGTTCGAGAGCAGCCTGGACAACATGGTGAAACCCTGTCTCTACTGAAATACAAAAATTAACCAAGCGTGGTGGCGCACACCTGTAATCCCAGCTACTCAGGAGGTTGAGGCACAAGAATTGCTTGAACCCAGGAGGTGGAGGTTGCAGTGAGCCGAGATCACACCACTGCACTCCAGCCTAGGTGATAGAGCAAGACTCTGTCTCAAAAAAAAAAAAAAAAAAAAAAGATTTTTGGGAATGGCATGGTTGCATTTAGGGTTTTTCAACAAACCATGCAAAAGAAACACAACTCAGAAAGGTGGCATCTTTGGAAAGGGGCAGGTCTGGGTTTGGATCTCAGTTCTGCTACTCCCCAGCTCTGTGAACTTCATGAGCAAGCAGTTTCACTTCTTTGAGCCTCAGTTTCCTCCCGGGGACAGCAAAAGTCCTATCCCACAAAGTTGGGAGAAATCAGTGAGACAGTAAGGTAATATTTACAAATCCCTCCATTATTCCTGCCATGTAACAAGCCATCATAAGACCAGTGATTTCTAGCCGGGTGTCCTTAGTTTTAACTTTTTATCAGTTGTGTAATACCGTCTTCCTTCCTGGAAATTTTTTTTTTTTTTTTTTTTTTTTTTTTTTTTTGGCGGGGGGCAGGGGTGAGCATTTAATAACCTAATGTATGCAAAATACCTAAAGGATGCCTGGCACACAGCAGGCACTCAATAAATGTCAGTAGTCCTTCCTCCACCACATTCCGTCCTGCTCACACAGAAAGAGCTGTATTCATTCTACTGCCTTGGATTTACTCGCACCCTATACTGTGTGGGAAAATGAATAACTGCAAGAAATTCCTTATTTTCAAATATACCAAGAATTTCCTCTTAAGAACAGCTCACTTTTGAGCACTGATTAGGCCCACATGAGTTCATATATATTGCTACATTTCGTCCTCATACATCCCTATGAGGTAGCTCAGATTCACAGAGGGCCAAAATTACAGTGACTTGCCCAAGACTAGAGAGGCATGAGAAAGGGCCGAGCCAGGCGGTGAACCCAGGTATGTCAGGCCTGAGGGTACTGAACAGAGGCCTCTTTCATTGGCACTGGGGCCTCACACACACTTCTTGGGACGTTTTCTCCTGTTCCCACCCCCTTCCTTAGAATGTAGGTTTTGTTAAGATCAAGTTTGTTTTTTACTTATTTTTTATTTTCCCCAAGGCCTTTTCTCATTGTTTCTGGTAGACGGGGATCTGGGTCCACAGAAATGGGGAAATGCAAAGGAAAGGGAAAGAGAGATATCATAAGTAGCAACTCTTAAGGCAGCACTGGTCAAAAGATAGAGACTTTCAACCTCACCTGTGCAGTCCAACAGGTGTGTGTGTTAAGTTCTTCTGCACTGAAACACTTATTGATGGATTTATGACCTTATGGATCATAAACAGCTCTAGAGTGGGGCGTGGGGGGTGGGGCAGACTCTTATTTCAGAGATATCCCTAAGGATATCTTTGCTTTCTGAGGTACACACATACACACACAATGACGCGATGTTAAGTATCTGCTTTAACTGAAGCTGCCAAATTTCCTGTTCTATTAAAACCATGAATCAAAATTGAACAGTCACCAGTAAGTAAGAACTTATGCCATGGCTGGCTTCCTAGGTGAAAAAGAGCAAGCGTTTGAGCACCCAACCTTCTGGAAGATTTTTTAAAAATGAATTGATAAACTAAAGAAATGTCTAAAGTGTGAAAAGGCCAGAAGGAAAGTGAATATATAGATATGTTAGAATTTATCTTACAAACATATCTATACCTAGGTATATAATTTCTACTTTTATTTATCTATTTTAACATTTTCCAGTATATGATTTAAACAGATGGCAACATTTGCAGTAAGATAAATATTATTCAATGATGCATATTTCTGTATACAAAGTGTAATGCGTCGCTCAAGCAAAACAAAACTCCATTGAAAGTGTGAAAAAAAAAGTGAACCATCAATAAAATACCCTGTTTTCTGTGGTCTCAGAATATTTGGATAGGAAGAAAAGCTATGCCTCTGAGGCTGTTAGAAGCAGAGGTGATCTAAAGCCAGTGAACCGATCTTTCAAAGTCACAGTTGATGTCTAAAAAAGTCCTGAGTTATCTGAGTAATGTGAAGTATGAGGAATTTCTGCCGAAAAATCAACATTTCAAAGGGGTCGGATAATACAGAAACCCCATTCTACTTTGTGTGCTTATGTGGGGTGGCAGGCAGGGGGTGGGAAGGGTAATAAAAAATTAGATGTCTTAAATGAAACTTACTAACAGTTTATCTAAGCACACAAGCAATAAATGTGGGGACTTCAAGAAGAGAGTCACTAAGGGAAAGAAAATAAACATTCACTACATTAACACACACAGCTCTCTTTCATTTTCTCCAAAATCTATTCACAACTTGTAGGCTGATCCTCATGACGGCTCTCCCAATATTTTTCCTCCCTTTATAAGGGAGTCCATCTGTGTCTTAAATTCTGAGATGACAGTAAAATCCCCAGCTTACTGGAGACCCAGTGAAGGAATCAGAGTCACAGCCACAAAACAGCTGCAATCCACCCAATAATTCTAATATGTAAGAGCTTTGAAAGAGGCTGAGAGGAAAAGGAGAGCTTGCAAATCTTCTATGGACATGCCCTCTGACTCTTTCTACTTGAGAAACAGGGTGCTTCCTCTTGGCTTCTTAAGTGCACCAAAAATACAATCAGGACCTTCCACCGAAGCACAGCTCCCCAAACATAAAAAGGACAAATGCTCTGAGGCTGTGGGCATCAGGAAGCAGGAAGATCTGGCTTAGGAAATGCCCTCTACACAATGCCCGCCTGACACTCTCTGCAACACACCCACCAGCAACCCAGGACACAGGTTCCCCCCACGTGCAAGAGCCAAGACTGTCCACCCACCCCATACCCGCCTGCAACAGAGCACTGAGCTAAAGCATCTTCTTCTAAGCATGTGTCTAACCATCTCTCTAAAAGAGCCATCTGGAAAATCACCGGGATTTGTTTCTTTAAATGTCCCACTCCTGAATCTCCCTCCAAAGCATCATCCTGGCAGCCCCAGCAGGGTTTGGAAACAAACTGCACATTTCAAGGGCCTCTATTGCTTGTAAAAAGGTCTGGTCCTCTCCTTGCGTGCAACCCAAGCTCCAGCTATACCAGACTTTGGGAACAGCCTGCCCCCTTCTGGTCTCCTGGAGCTCCATGGAAGGGCAAGAACTGGGTGGGCACAGAGTAGGACAGACCCCAGGCTCCATCCAGCCAGCCTGTCTGTACTGTGATTTCAGGATTTAGCAGGCCATGCAGTAGGTGTGGGGGGAGAGGAAAGAAAGGAGAGAGACAAGCAAATGAAATAAAATACAAATCCCCGAACGACAACAGTCAACAGCATGGTAGACAGCTCCCAAGAAGAGAAGAGAACCAAAAGAAAAAAAAAATACAGAAATGTCTGTCTTGGAAGGTAAAGAAATTGAGACTAGGACACGCAGGTTTGAGGAGAGTAACTGAACTTGCAGTGGGAAACAGAGTTTCACAAAAGCAAAGCAACTCCACTGCTGGAACTGAAATTCCAGAAGGAAGCAAAAAGGAAAATAGTGTGTTCCCACCTGCCTCCCCAACCGCAGATCTCTCAGAGGCTGAGCTGGGTGTGAGAGAGTAAAACACTGAGCTGAACACACAGACGGGCTGGGGATAGATGCTCACAATGCCAGGGCCCTATGAAGAAATCAGCTAGCCTTGCCTCCTTCCTTCTCTTCATTTGGTTCAACAGGTGCTGTATGCATCCTAAAGGTACCTCCTGAACCGACTCTGAATCCCAGATGCAAAGGATACAGTAAGCCCCAGGCTTCCCCCACCACGTCTCCCCTACACGTTCCTACACTGGACCAGCAGGACATGTCCCACAACCCTCCCATCCCACCTCCTGGGCTCTGGATGTACAAAGATCTAATTGCATTTCTGCCAGAATCCATCCCTGTCAATTCCAGGAGTTCAAAGGCAGTGTTTCAGAGTACCCCTCTCTGTAAAGAAGAGATCGCAGGACACTAGGAATGTTCTGGTTCTCCATCAGGCAGCTCAGGCCACTATTCTTCCCGCAAATGAGGGAAAGACTTCTCCCTGCTACCAACACGGCAACGTGAAATGCCATCACTTCACGTCTTGGGACTGGCTCAGCTCGCAGGCAGGAAGAGCTGCGCTCCGGCAGAGAGGGTCGTACAGACTCCGAAGAAGTTTAGCAGCTCACAAAGCATCACGCTGTGTACGAAGGCAGTCTTCAGTGACGACTTCCAAAGTGACAAATGATAGAGATATGCATTCAGTCTTCAGGATCCTGAAACCATCCCCCTGGTGTCTAATACCCTTTAGCAGCTAGGCAAACCCTTGCAGACAACTAGTGTGACGAAGAAACAGAGAGACACACAACATATTGGCTATGCCCTAGGGCAGAACTCACGCCCCTGGGGAACTGAGACCTTGGCTCTGAACTGAGGACTCGCCTCCGGCCCCATGTGCTCCTAGCTCAGCAGGCTGGGCAAGGCAGCCGAGAGAAGGTGGGAAAGGTATCCCTGGAGAAGTTGGGGACAGGGTAGGAAGACAAGTCAGTTCCCCACCCAGCCACCCAGACGGCCCCAGATCTGCGGAAGAAACCGTTTCAGAGCCCTGATTGTTCACACCCACGGAGGGCAAAGTAATCCCATAGGAGTAGAAGCCCTGACGGTGTGGTCGGACACACAGCTGGTGACCCGAACCGGCTGCAACAAGACAGACAGACAGAGACAACCAGCTAGGCGAAGGAGCCATGCCCTGAAACTGGAGATGGGGAGGAGATAAAGTCAGAGAGGGCACGGAAGACGGCAAGGTTAGAGACAGAGAAGGTGAGGACGGAAGGCTCAAACATCCAGAGAGGAGAAAGAGAACACCCAAAGTAAGACCAGACACCCCGGACTGAGTATCGATTCAGGGGCATGGTCGGGGACTTGGGACGCCCAGCTCAGCCCTCATCGCAGGCCAGGACGAACAGAGGGCTCATCTGTCTGCATCCAGCTCGGCAAAAACCAGAGATGCTGCTGCGACAACCGCCCAGGATCAGCGGCTGAGGATCCGGCGCGATCCACTCACTCAGACAAGGGAGCGAGGCACCAAGACCCACACGCACGGAGCAAGTCAGCTGGGGTCCCCAGCAAGAGTGATGGGGAACAGGAGCCCAGCCAGGCTCCGGTAACCCCCAAAGCGCCCCCACTGGAGATAACTTCCCCCAGACCCCAAGGGGTCCGTGCTCAGACTCTGAAAGGGGCAGCCCACGACCCCTGAGCCTTGGCAGGGAACCCACCCGACTTCCCGGGGCAAGAGGCGATGTGGAGTCGGTAGGCTTGCAGAGTCCCAGTCTGATGACCGGGTTCAAGGGCTAGGGGGGCGCGGGGTCGGGCTGCCTTCTTCCCTCCCTAGCCGGGGGCGCGAGCCGAAAGGGCATCTTACCATACCCCGGGCGGGCAGTGCCCCCCGGCTGGCCAGCTGCTGTGCCCGGGGTTCTCCGGGGCCGCCTCCCCGCGCCCGCGCCAGGGGCCCCCGTCCTCCTCCTCCGCCGCCGCCTCCTCCTCCTCCTCGGGCTGCAGCCGGCTCGGCGGGCAGGTCCCGGCGCTCCCG
>NW_016809524.1:3268-16945 GCF_001698545.2 Rhinopithecus bieti | reverse complement strand
GGGCGCCTAGCCCGCGCGGCGCCCCTCCCCACACCCCTGTCCCCGCTGGAGGGGAGGGTGATGGGGAAGAGGCCGGGGAACGCGGGCCAGGGCGGAGAGGGCGGGGCCTGGGGCGGAGCCGAGAGAGGAAAAGGAGGAGGGATAGGAAGGGGGTGGGGGCGATCAGAGCAGACAGACACCCTTCAGGACGAAGTGGGAGTAGGATTGGGGGCGAGGGGGACAATTCCCAAGGCGGAAAAAGAGACGCGCGGCAGCAAAACAGGGGAGGTTTGGTTGAGGGTGGGCCCGCTCAGAATCTAGGGGAGGTCAGGAAGAGAGGGGGTCCCGAGGTCCTGTTTTCCGTGTGGGCCGCTGGCAGGAGGCAGTGCGTAGAGGAAGCTCCTGGCCCCGGAGTTCGTGGTCCAGGGATCTTCTGTCCATACCAGACTGGTTGGCAGGTGAACACGTGAGAAACATTTCAGGAGTGTCAGAGCCACAGTCTGATCCCTTTATCCTGGGCTTGAAGGGGTGGGGAGGAGGCTTTGGGTGAGTTTCTGGAGTTAATCAGCACAAGCTCTGAGTGACTCCTGAATCACACACAATCCCCGGTGCCAACGATGTACTAAGTGTTCACTGAGTCACTTCTCTGGTCCCTGAGGACTCACAAGCCAAAAGACTCCAAACCCAGTTGGCAAGTGGTTTAGCGGCAAAAGGGAGACCCGTGGAGTTACTCAACCTTCGCAGGATGCAAGCCCCAAAAAATGGCCCCAGAGCCTCCCAGCATATCCTTTTCCCCATCCATCCTGAACTCCGCCTTCCTGTCTGCACAGGGCCCAGGTCCTGGGGAAACAGGTCTTGCTTTTGAAAGGGGAATTATTTCCCATCCAGACTGGTCTGTCCCGATGACCTTGAGCCAGGAGGAGGAGGACTCCTCCCTGGCCCCAGGCTTTCTCCTCAGTGGATGGGGGTTTAGGCAGAATGATCCCAATGGACTCAAATTTCATCCGGAGCCTTCTCTGACTCAGTCTTTCCAGTTTTTCCCTCCCTTGTCCTCTTGCCCAGGGCTTTATACACAGCAGCGCAGAACAGTGAGCATATGGGATGGAGCTGGTGTCCCATAGGGGACCTAGCACTCTGGGAATACAACAGCAGATCAAATCCTCAGTTTGTGAATCGAGGACTTGGCGTGAATACTTAGCATCTTGTCTGCTGTGCTTTTTCACCTCATCCTAATTTACAAAGGGAAAGAAAGTGGAGTATAATGAAGGCTCATCAGATAATGAGGCAGGGAGTGGAAAGAGATTGTTACATCCATTCCGCAAGCATCCGTGAATACAAAGCTTGTGTCAGACACTGGGCCAGGTGTAGGCATCCAAAGGTGAATGAGGTTTAATCTCATCTTCAGCAAGCTTGAGGTCTAGAGAACCCTGATGTAGATGTTAATCATTAAAATATAGTGAGACAGGCCTGGCCGCCGTGGCTCACGCCTGTAATCCCAGCACTTTGGGAGGCTGAGACAGGAGGATCACCTGAGGTCAGAAGTTCGAGATCAGCCTTGCCAACATGCCAAAACCCGTCTCTACTAAAAGTACAAAAATTAGCCGGGTGTGGTGACACACACCCTGATCCCAGCTACTTGGGAGGTTAAGGCAGGAGAATCACTTGAATCTGGGAAGCAGAGGCTACAGTGAGCTGAGATCACACCACTGTACTCCAGCCTGGGTGACAGAGCAAGACTCCATCTAAAAAATATATATATACACATCTATCTATCTATCTATCTATCTATCTATCTATCTATCTATATGTAGTGAGATAAGCATTGCTATAGATATGTGCAAAACTGCTAAGGGTTCATGAGGGCAGGACGGGAGTAAGCACCAAGAAAATGCTTTCTGAACCCACGTAATTAGCCAACCCACTTGCCTGAACAAGGGAAGTATAAAATGTCTGCTGGTGGGGGTTCTGAACTCCAAACCAGTCAGCCTTAGTTGTATCTAAAGCTTAGCCAGGCATGTAGCCAAGCATAGAGGCCTTCCCTTTGGGCCTGGCACCCCTAACCAGGAGCAAAAGACCAGAGGCAAGTTTCTAGGGCCACCAGTCGTCTGTTTATCAGTTGGAGATATTTTGTTTACAAGCAATAACATCTATTACTAACAGTAATAAGACTTAGACTTAGTCTTTTTTTTTTTTTTTGGACACAGTCTCACTCCATTACCCAGGCTGGAGTGCAGTGGTGTGATCTCGGCTCACTTCAACCTCTGCCTCTTGGGTTCAAGTGATTCTCATGCCTCAGCCTCCTGAGTAGCTGGAATTACAGGCACATGCCACCACACCCAGCTAATTTTTGTGTTTTTAGTAGAGGTGAGGTTTCACCATGTTGGCCAGGGTGATCTCAAACTCCTGACCTCAAGCAATCTGCCTGCCTCAGCCTCCCAAAGTGCTGGGATTACAGGCATCAGCCACTGCACCCAGCCCTGTCTGTCTTAAAAATAGACTTTACTGGATCATGTACCTGAACATTGCAGAGGAAAGGTTTCAGGTGAAGTTTGATCCAGAAACTCAGAACTATCACCTGGGATTCCTTTTCTTTCCTTCTCTCCTCTCTGTTTTCCATGGAGTCTACCTTATTCCCTCTTGATGTCACGGGATGCCTGGCCTCAGCGGCTGAGACCACTTTGTATCCTATGTTCATTTGTAGCCCAGGGAAAGAAGGATCAGTATTTCCCAGGATTTTCCTCAAAGGTTCAGAGATTTTTTTTTTTCTGATTAGACCAGCCTTAAGTTCTGGGTCACTCCAAGACCAATCAATGTGGCCAGGGAATTAGAAAATGCAGATCAACTTGGCCAAGATCCCATGTTTCACCTCTGCCATTGGGGTGAAGCCAGCCTCCCTGCAATGACTTCGATGCTCTATAGAGATCAGGGTCTGATGGGAAGGAAGAAGTGGGTGCAGGGAACAGATTCCATCATTTATTCCACGCAGCCTCCCCGAGGCTACATGACCTTGGCCAAGTCACCTCGCCTCCCAGGACTTAGATTTCTTTAGTGCCAAATGAGGGGTTGGAGGAGACAGGCCCCAAGATTTGACATGTTGCCACAATGCTTAGTGTCTAAGCAGAGCTTCTCAACCCAGCAGAGGCTGCTCTGGTGACTCTTGGCAACCCTGCCCTCTGGCTCATCTTTGCTTCAAGGTCTCTGGCCACATTTTCCCCTATGCAGCAATGATGTTATCTGCTTCCTCCACATGGCACGTTTAACCACAGTCCTTTGGGGCCCACCCTCTGGCTCCGCTCCCTCAGGGGCCATGGGCTTAAGGAGTGAGGTTAAGGGTCTGGGCTCCAAGTCCCTGGAGAGAGAGAGTTGTTTATCTCAGACTCATAAAAAGCCACGCAAGAAAGAGGTTTAAAAGCTCCAGGCGGGTTATGGACGCCATAAACAGCTTATGTGATGGTTTTAGGATGAAAAATCACCCGAGATTGGAGAACAAGAAGGCAAGCTTCTGGGGTCACTGGGGCCGTCTTCCTGCACCTCAAGAATCTTTGGGTAAGGAGGTGAGGCAAAGATGAGATCAGAACAGCAGATGGCTTGGAGTGGGAGAAGGGCGTGAATTTTGACGAATCTGAAATGCACATACATCTCAGTACCAGGGGGCGCAGTTGGTTTGGGCAGTGCCAGAACCCCCAGAAGCAGGGGCCGGGCATCATGTCTTCTAAGCCAAACCAAGCAAAAGTAGCCACTTTGCATTCGAAGCGGCCCTGCCTTTGGCTTCCACTGTGGTGTAAAAGCAAGACAGGCAGAGCTTGATGTATAAGACAGAGCTGAAAGCACCGCCTGAGACGCCAGCAGCAGCCCTAGCAACAGCAGTGAGATTCCTTAGAATTTTTAAAGCTCATTCAGTCATTCAACAAAGATGTATTGGACCCTATTATGTGCCAGGCATCATGCTAGGCAAGCAAAATATAGGCGTGTAGAAGATTCCCTAAGGAACTCTGCTGTTAAAATATCGTTCCTAATCTCACTTGACCAAGAGCCAGAGCTCTAAAGAAGCCTCAATCTGATCTGTGGGATTCCCTCCCCACCTCCACCCCAAATCCTGTCATCACCACTTTCCAGTGAAGGCGGAGTAAAGCAGTTAATAAGTAGTTTTCAGGTCCTGGGTGTGCCCAGCACTGAGCTGGGGGCTGTGAGAGAAAGTGGGAGGCCAGGGGGACAGGGGCTTCTTTTCAAGGAGCTTTCAAAAGAGGTCGGGGGACAAGACAGGCACGGGATGGGGTCAGAGGAACGGGCAGCCACAGCCGAGCCAGTGTGCAAAATGGTTAAGAGCCAGATTTCCCGGGTTTACTCAGCTCTGCTACTTTTTGACTCCGACTTCTAAGTATCAATTGTTTACCTCGAGGCCTCAGTTTTCTCATCTCTAAAATGAGGCTGATAAAAGGGCCTTTCTCGTAAGTTTCTTATAAGGATTCACTGAGATAAGCCCATAAGAAAGGCTTTTTCCTATTGTGACTGACACATAGTAAGTACTCCATAAATGTTAGATGGTATGTGTTTTACTTCATTTATTTTTATGTATTTATTTTGAGACAGGTTCTCACTCTGTTGACCAGACTGGAGTGCAGTGGCACAATCATGGCTCATTACAGCCTCAAACTCCCAGGCTCAAGCAGTCCTTTGGACTCAGCCTCTCAAGTAGCTGGGACTACAGGTGCATGTCACCATACCTACTAATTTTTAATTAATTGTTATTAATTATTATGTATTTATAATGATTAGTTTTTATTAACAACAGTAGGGTACTGTCAATTATGACTGTCCAGAGGTATCCAGGGCTGCCTGGAGAAAGTAGCACTATACCTCATCCTCGACTTTGGCAGAAGATTGCATATACCCCAAGGGTTAGGACCACATCTCATTCATCTCTACTTTTTCTGGTGCTCTGTACAGTGCAGGGCACTGAATAAATTTTGGTGGTGGAATGAACACTGATCATATGGGGCCTGGGATGCTGGCAGTTTGGAACCCAGTGCTTACAAGTTCAAGGAACCCAAGTTCAAACACCATCTCGGCAACTTGTTAGTTGTGTGATGTTAAGCAGGTTATTTAATGTCACCAAATCTCGATGCTCTCAACTGTAAGTAGTGAAGAAAAATAATATGTTTTAAGGCTGGGGGGTTGGAGGCAGGAAAATGGGGCAGTGTATACAGCAGAGTATCATAAAGTTTATATAAAATGACAGCACCAGCCAATCGCAGTGTTGAAGGAATATTAGCCTCATTACATTGGCAGGGTGGTCTGTAAAGCAATGTTCTCCCCTTGCCTCAATGCTCCTGTCCCAGGTGCCAGAGAGCTAGGGCTGGACATGCCTTCTGCATTTAAATAAACTTCAGCCTAAGAGTTAAATTTAGCCAAATACATTCTTTTTTAAAATTTCAATCATGCATTTATTTCTTTTTGGTTTATTAGAGCCTGTTTTTACCCAGACTCTACAAATTGACCCTGACTTTGCTCTTGAAAATTAAAAAAACTCCCCTAGGTTTCACTTCTCCTTCGAGACAGAAATCATGAACAGGTGGGTTCACCTGTTCCAAGTGTCAGTGAGTGGTGCGAGGAACACCCTCCCAGCCCACTAGGAATCCCAGAGTCTCTCCAACAATCATTTGCAAGCACAAGGATTCCACATGGACGTCAGAGGAGCCAGGACCTCGAATGTCCCTGGAGCCCCACCCCCAGCATGTGAGGTCGTAGAGAGATAGGCATCACCTGTACCTCTTTCCCCCATCCAAGAGAAAGAAACAGCCTCTGATCAGACACAGGCATAGACAGTCGACAAACCCCGCCAGGAGCCCAGCTGTGCTTCTGCTGAAATCGACAGGCTTCCAGGCTAATAATCTACCCAATGCATCAGCAGAGGGAGCTCTAGGTAGTAAATAACTTTCCTCTGACTGCAG
The DNA here is from genome assembly GCF_001698545.2 of Rhinopithecus bieti. NCBI lineage: Eukaryota > Metazoa > Chordata > Mammalia > Primates > Cercopithecidae > Rhinopithecus > Rhinopithecus bieti. The sequence goes on along the minus strand of NW_016809524.1, from coordinate 11,015 downwards.
AGTTTCCTGTAAAAAAAATCTGGAGACAGCAAAGGAAAGCGAGGTCCTATGCGGAGGGGGTGCCTATCATGTGTGCGAAGAAAATCGCATCAATTTGCAAGAGTAGGGTGTTGGGGGCAGGAGTGGGAGACGGGAAGGAGAGAAGAAAATCAGAAAGCACCACATTGCTTAAGAGATGATCTGAATTTGTTTTGTCTCAGCACTTTGACCTTCTGAGGACTCACAGCCTCTATGCTACCCTTGCAAGGCTCTGATGTTTGTGAAGGCGACACAGTCCAAGTCTCAGACTACATTGGCAGACTTTTTTTTTCCTCGTGGGCTGGAAGTGGTGGCTTATGCTTTGTAATTTCAGCACTTTGGGAGGCCGAGGTGGGTGGATCACTTGAGGCCAGGAGTTTGAGACCAGCCTGGCCAACATGATGAAACCCCATCTCTATTAAAAAGACAAAAATTAGCCAGGGGTGATGGTGCATGCCTGTAGTCCCAGATACTTGGAAGGCAGTGATTGCAATGAGCCAAGATTGTGCCCCTGCACTCCAGCCTGGGCAACAGAGCAGAACCCCATCTTTAAAAAAAAAAAGTTGATTATATGTGTTATGGGTGCCTAATCTAACCCCTGGGGCCATAGGCTTATTTATGACTGTGCCAGTGACAAGGATGCCAATGATGACAATGACGGCAATGAGAGTGAACATTTATTAAGCACTTACTAGGTGCCAAGCCATGTATTGAGGACTTCAACAAATCATACTCACCAAATGTTTATTGAGAATGGATTCAATAGTTAGGATAGTGTTCATGCCAGGGATTCATGGGAATTCATCCATGGATAAAACACAGAAAGTCCCTCAGGTCATCAAGCTTGCATTCTAAGGAGGCAGATGGTCAAGACAAACAAATATATAAACTAGTAATATCAGACAGTGACAAATGCTTTGAAAAAAATAAAAAGAGGCTGAGCATGGTGGCTCATGCCTGTAATCCCAGCATTTTGGGAGGCTGAGGCAAGGCGGGAGGCTTGCTTGAGTCCAGGACTTTGAGACCAGCTTGGGCAACACAGCCACACCTCTTTTCTATAAAGAAAAACAAATTTAAAAATTAGATATGGTGGTGCTCACCTGTAGTCCTGGCTACTTGGTTCCTTGAGCCCAGAAGTTCAAGGATGCAGTGAGCTAGATTGCACCACTGCACTCCAGCCTGGGTATCAGATAAAGACCCTGTCTCTAAAAGAAAAAAAAGAAAGAGGTCGGGTGCAGTGGCTCAAGCCTGTAATCCCAGCACTTTGGGAGACCAAGACCGGCGGATCACCAGGTCAGGAGATCAAGACCATCCTGGCTAACACGGTGAAACCCCGTCTCTACTAAAAAAATACAAAAAACTAGCCGGGCGAGGTGGCGGCGCCTGTAGTCCCAGCTACTCGGGAGGCTGAGGCAGGAGAATGGCGTAAACCTGGGAGGCGGAACTTGCAGTGAGCTGAGATCCGGCCACTACACTCCAGCCTGGGCCACAGAGCGAGACTCCGTCTCAAAAAAAAAAAGAAAAAAAAGAAAGAAAAAGAAAAGGAAGCTGATTTGCTAAAGTGACTAAAATAGGACAAGGGGAAACAGGCTGGTCAGGGCAGACCTTACCCAGACAATGACACTGGAGTGTTCATAACCTTCTCAAGAAATGCAACTGTTTTAACAACTCTTATTCCATTTATGCATCAAGCATCATCTATTGACTGAACAAATAACTGTAGATCCATTTTGCAAATGTGTGATGTATAAATGATGCTAAATTCATTGTCTTTTTTTTTTTTTTTTTGAGACGGAGTCTTGCTCTGTCACCCAGGCTGGAGTGCAGTGACCGGATCTCAGCTCACTGCAAGCTCCGCCCTCCGGGTTTACGCCATTCTCCTGCCTCAGCCTCCCGAGTAGCTGGGACTACAGGCGCCCGCCACCTCGCCAGGCTAGTTTTTTGTATTTTTAGTAGAGACGGGGTTTCACCGTAGTAGCCAGGATGGTCTCGATCTCCTGACCTCGTGATCCGCCCGTCTCGGCCTCCCAAAGTGCTGGGATTACAGGCTTGAGCCACCGCGCCCGGCCTCATTGTCATTCTTTGGGCATTTTGGATTTTCTTAAAGTGATTCATAATAACTATTTGCCTGGGCGTGATGGGAGCTATGGAATGGGTTAGGAAAAAGTTCACCAAAAAAGAAGAGTTAAAAATATCCATCTTACCAAAGAAGAACTGAAAGCAACTGATGTATTAGGTCTCAAATATTTTGGTCCGAATTTTTAAATTTCTTAACTTTACCCTCCTCACCCCTCTCAAAGGTTCTGTATGCCACAGCTGTTTCTTTTTAGCCCCTGTATCTTTAAGTCGGCAGGCTCAGCCCTGTAGTCCCCAAATCACCTCTCCCATCTTGTTTGTAGCTTCTTCTCTGCACCCCAATGTCAACCTATCCTGCACCTATTGCTGTTTCTCTCTGTGTCTCTCAAATCTCTTTTACCTGCACCCCTAAGAACTCTATTCCACAAGGGCTAAGTGTAGGGTGTTGGGGGCGGGGGTGGGAGATAGGAAGGAGGGAAGAAAATCAGAAAGCACCACATTGCTTAAGAGATGATCTGAATTTATTTTGTCCCAGCACTTTGACCTTCTGAGGACTTACAGCCTCTATGCTACCCTTGCAAGGCTCTCCTTGCACCTGTACCCCGAAGAACTCTATTCCACAAGGAAAACAGGAGTTCACTGGAAGCCTGTTTGATACGCCAGAGTCTGTTAGCTGCCTCTCAAATACCCATTCTTCCTTTCTTGTTTGGTCAAGAATTCTGACTTTAGTTGGGGTGACAATGAGCCCAAACCAAAAGCAATGCTTCCCAGCTTTCCTGTAGTTAGGAGTGATCAGAAAGAGGACAGCAGATACAATTGGTGGAGCCCCCCAAGAAATCCTTTGGGATGGGAGGGAAGATCCTAAATAAGTTGGGATTGAGTGCCCTTTGTGCCTTGTCATTCCTTTTTTTTTTTTTTTTCTTAACTTCAGACAGGATCTCACTCTGTCACCCCAGCTGCAGTGCAGTGGTGCAATCTTGGCTCACTGCAGCCTTGACCTCCCAGGCCCAAGCAATTCTCCTGCCCCCCAAGTAGCTGGAACACAGGCACATGATACCACATCTAATTTTTGTATTTTTAGTAGAGATGGGGGTCTCACCATGTTGCTCAGTCTGGTCTCTAACTTCTGAGCTCAAGCAATCCGCCCACCTCAACTTCCCAAACTGTTAGGATTACAGGCATGAGCCACAGTACCCAGCCGTCACTCCCATTCTTTTGGACTGGGATGTAGAAAGGATAGCTGGAGCTCCAGCAGCCATCTTGTGACCATGAGGACAGAGGCCAGTACTACAGGTGGTGAGCCAGAAAGAAAGAAGCAGCTTGGGTTCCTGGTGCTCTGCTGTCTCTGGCCCATCCTTAGACTTTTCTTCGTACCCAAGAATGAGCCCCATATTAGTTGCAGCCACTCAGTCTGGGTTTCTGTCTCTGTAGCCGGTACAATGACATGTCTGATAGAATGAAACAGTCTAACTGAAAGAAGTTCAGGGATAGAGGTGGGATTTGGGAAGAGCTGGAACTGGGGACCCAAACACAGAGGTAACCCTCTTTATGTCTTGCTCTGCTTCCTTCTGCCTGTTTGATTAATTCTCCCTCCTGGCAGAACAATGCTGTCCACATGGTAAGAAGCATAACTGCCACAGCTCCTGAGTGCCACACTACATAGTCACCATAAAGGAACAGGTTCTCCCTCTATGGCCATGAACCACAAGTGGGTCCTCAATGCTGTCTCAATCGCTGCATTTTGCTGGTCTGGTCACTCTCCCAGGCACGAAGCCACTAGCTCACTCTCCCCTCCTGCCTCTGACTTGCCTCCTTCCCCACTTGCCTGAGAACCTTGCTTCCTAGGTTGACGAGGGAGGGGAAGGAAGCAGAAGGGGGTTCCCACCAAGCTCCTGTCATTAAATTTCCCCACTTTTCCACATTGGTGTCACGGACTGTTTTTGTGAACGAACTTTCTAGGCTCCAGGTTGAGACCCACTCCTCCATCTGCCAGAGACCCCACCCTGTCTCACCTATCTGCAGACATCACTCCAACACTTCCCTTTTCTCTTTCCTTTATCATCAGTTCTTCCTCCTGAGAGCAGCATTTCCTCTAGCATTTGAATTTCCTCATATTTCTCTGGTTAAAAACAAAAGTTCTGACCGGGCATGGTGGCTCATACCTGTAATCCCAGCACTTTGGGAGGCTGAGGCGGGCAGATCACCTGAGGTCAGGAATTCAACACCAACCTGACCAACACGGTGAAACCCCATCTCTACTAAAAATATAAAATTAGCTGGGCATGGTGGCACATGCCTGTGATCCCAGCTACTTGGGAGGCTGAGGCATGAGAATTGCTTGAACCCGGGAGGCGGAGGTTGCAGTGAGCTGAGATTGCACCGAGCTGAGATCGTGCCATGGCACTCCAGCCTGGGCAACAAGAGCAAAATTCCATCTCAAAAAAAAATAAAATTGAAAAAGGTCTCTCCTGGCTCCACAGCCCTCTACAGCTTCGATCTCGTGTTTCTTTCTTTTGCAGGAAAACTTCTCAAAAGCATTGTCTAGCTCACCATATCTCCAATTCTTCCCTTTCCATCTTCTCCTAAGTCCTTCTAACACACACACACACGCACACACACACACAAAGCTGCTCTTAAGTTCATCAGTGACCTCCTTATTACCAGATTCAATAGTTACTTAGCCTACTACAACAAAGGTCACAGGTGTCCCTTCCTTCCTCCTTATTTCTTTGGCTTCCAGGATGCCAATTCTGCGGTCTCTCCTATCTCACAGCTGCTCCTCCTCAGCCTCTTTAGTTAATCCCTTCTTTTCCTGCTGTCCTCTCTCCTTCCTTACCCCAATTTTCTGTGCTGGCTTTTCCCAGGCTTTAATTCCATGACTTTTCTTCTCCACCATCCAGATGCATGGCTGTAAAAAAATCCTGTAACTCACATGTTTATATTTCCAGCCTGTACTCCTCCCCGAACTCCAAGTTCATGCACCCAGTTGCTCACCCAGCATCGCCACTTGGATGTCTGATAGACATCTCTGTCAAGAACTGAAAAGGGGCTGGGGATTTGACCCTACTTGCAGACTAACAAGGTATTCTGCCACAGCTTCCTGAATACTGAAAGAAGACATGAGACCCCTGGATCAGAGACAAAAGATCTTATTACCCACCTCACAGCAGGCAGCATGAGTTTCATGTTTGCATCAGTTCCCTCCCCGCATCCCCCACCAAGTCTCTGGGGTGGTGCAGAGGGGGTCAAGGTGGATATTCTACACATGCCTGAGAAACCTGGAGCTTAGAAAAACCCTGTATTTTATAATGAGCTGCAAGCAAATCTGCTCAACCTTTGCCCCAGAGGGAGACATTACTTTTATTAGCCGGAACAGCAAACAAATCTGCCCTCTGCCCAGAAGGGAGACACTGTCTCTGTCTACTGAGGCTGTTCACTATACAAATATAAAGTTTATATGCCTTTTGATGTCTTGAAAAGGTCAACTAGAGGCCAGGCATGATGGATCATGCCTGTAATGCCAGCACTTTAGGAGGCCAAGGCAGGTGGATCACTTGAGCCCAGGAGTTCAAGACCAGTCTAAGCAACATAGAGAAATACCATCTCTACAACAAATACAAAAATTAGCTGGGGCTGGGCATGCTGGCTCACACCTGTAATCCCAGCACTTTGGGAGGCCGAGGTGGGTGGATCACCTGAGGCCAAGAGTTCAAGACCAGCCTGGTCAACATGGCAAAACCCTGTCTCTAGAAAACAATACAAAAAATTAGTCGGGCGTGGTGGCGAACGCCTGTAATCCCAGCTACTTGGGAGGCTGAGGCAGAAGAATCACTTGAATCCAGGAGGTGGAGGTTGTAGTGAGCCAAGATTCCCCCACTGCACTCCAGCCTGGGCAACAGAGATTCCGTCTCAAAAAAAAGAAAAAAAAGATTAACTGGACGTAGTGGTTATGCCAGTAGTCCTAAATACTCAGGAGGCTGAGGTGAGAGGATGACTTGAGCCCCGAAGGTGGAGGTTACACTGAGGCAAGATTGCACCACTGCATTCCAGCCAGGGTGACAGAGTGAGACCCTGTCTCAGGGAAAAAAAAAAAAAAAAAACCATCCAGAATAGAAAGCCACAATGTGCAGAAATACAAAGAGCCCATGGAGAATTATTTCCTAATAGTATTAAACTTATCATATCCAAAATGGAATTCTTGAACTTCCTTCCCAGTTCTTGCCACCAAAAGCACACCCAATTCATCAGCAAATCCTGTTGGCTCCATGTTCAAAATATTTCCCAAATCAGATTACATCTCACTGTCCCCACAGCCATCACTTAGGTCCAAGCCACATTGTCTCTCCCTTGATTCCGCAGTCACCTCCTAACTCACAGCCCTGCCTCCAACCTTGCTCTGTTCTCTCCACAGCAGCCAGAGAACACCTGATTAAACTTAGCTGCAGTGTGGTCATTCATTAGTTAACAGCAGCATCAAGGGGATCCTCATTTCTCTTAGAAATAAAGCCAGTGTTCCTATAAGAGCCTGCATGGCCCCTACCATCCAGCCCCCAGCATCTCTCTCACCTGTACAAGCTATTTTCCTGCCTTTCCTCACACCCTTCCATCACCTTCGCTTCCTTTCAGTTTCTTAAACACGCCAGGCAGGTGCCCACCTGGCGGCATTGCCCTGGTTGTTCATTATGTCTGGAATGCTGTGCACCCAGATATCTGCCTGTCTCCCTCCCTTGCCTTGTCTCCCTGCCTTTTTCAAGCTTCTGAAGAAGGTGTCATCGTCTGGTTACAGTAGTTAGCTAGTCAGACATGGGGAGGGCAGGAGAGGGCTCCTCCCCCACCACCAGGAATGTCAGGCAACCATAGTCAGGAGGCTGTTAACTGTCTCTCTAAAATAATAATTGGTTGCAGCCAGCACCAGGGAAAGGCAGTTTCCCAATGAACAGAAACACCTGAAACTGGTGATCAGCAGCTTCCTGATAAGATCTCAAGAGTTGGGCAATTAGGCTCAAGTCTGCACATTAAGAGGCAAAATGGCAGAGTTTAAATGGTATATGACCTCCTGGGAACATTTGACTGGTAAGGGAAGAACGCTTTAACTGAGCATGCGTACAACTCCAGTGAGCACACTCAGCATGCTCCTCTCTCCAGGTGTTAGCAGGCCACTGCTCCAGATGCCACCCTGCCTCAAGGGAAGAATCAGGGGAGAAGGGATGCAAGACCCCAGAAGCATGCCAGTGTATGACCCCAAGTCAAAGGTCAAACAGTGCACTTGATCTCTCAACTCACCTGCTGGGTCCTCTTCCAAGTGTACCGTTCTTTTTTTTTTTTTTTTTTAGACGGAGTCTCACTCTGTCATCGCCCAGGCTGGAGTGCAGTGGCTTGATCTTAGCTCACTGCAACCTTCCCCTCCTGGGTACTAAGTGATTCTCCTGCCTCGGCCTCCCAAGTAGCTGACATTACAGGCATGCACCACCACACTCGGCTAATTCTGTATTTTTAGTAGAGACAAGGTTTCACCATATTGGCCAGGCTGGTCTCAAACTCCTGACCTCAGGTGATCCACCTGCTTTGGCGTCTCAAAGTGCTGGGATTACAGGCTTGAGCCACCACGCCCAGCCATTGCTGCTCTAAAACCTTTTTTTTTTTTTTTTTTTTT
>NW_016809524.1:0-2801 GCF_001698545.2 Rhinopithecus bieti | reverse complement strand
TTTTTTTTGAGACTGAGTCTCATTCTGTCGCCAGGCTGGAGTGCAGTGGCATGATCTCAGCTCACTGCAACCTCTGCCTCCCGGGTTTAAGCAATTCTCCTGCCTCAACCTCCCAAGAAGCTAAAATTACAGGTGCCCACCACTACCCCCAGCTAATTTTTTGTATTTTTAGTAGAGATGGGGTTTCACCACGTTGGCCAGGCTGGTCTCAAACTCCTGACCTCATGATTTGCTCACCTCGGCCTCCCAAAGTGCTGGGATTACAGGCATGAGCCACTGCATCCGGCCTCTAACACTTTTTAATAAAATTTCACTGCTGCTCTGAAACTTGCCTCGGTCTCTCCTTCTGCCTTATGCTCCTCAGTTGAATTCTTTCTTCTGGAGGCAAGAATTGAGGTTGCTACAGACCCGTATGAATTCACCGCTGGTAACATTTCTCATTTAAGCCTTTCCCAACTATGCCAGCGGAATCACAGTGCCTCAGCCAGCACTCCCAATTGCCTTGACTTTGTTTTATTGCTCTCCGAGCACTGACCACCTCGTTCACTTATTCTATTTATTGCTGTCTGTCTGTCTGACCCCATTAGATTACAAAGCCCATGAGGACAAGGTTTTGTCTGCTTTGCTTACTGCTTAGTGCTTGGCACATGGTAAGAACTCGATTAATGTTTGTTGATGAATTGAAGTTGAAGTCAGAGTCCAAAGACGTCGCAGAAAACAGCATTGATTATCCTGACTCACCTGGGGCCCACTGACTGGAGTTACAGGAAAGGGTCGCATAAGAAGACAGAAGGATCCAGTGTGGTGACTCACACCTATAATCCCAGCACAACAGGAGGCTGAGGTGGAAGGATGGCTTGAGCCCAGGAGTTCAAGACCAGCCTGGGCAACATAGTGAGACCCTGTCTCTACAAAAAAATGTAAAAATTTTGTTTTAAATTTTACTTTATGTCCTGGGATACATATGCTGAACATGCAGGTTTGTTCCATAGGTATACATGTGCCATGGTGGTTTGCTGTACCTATCAACCCAGCACGTAGGTTTTAAGCCCCACATGCATTACCTACTTGTCCTAATGCTCTCCCTCCCCTTTCCCCCCACCCCCCGATAGGCCCTGGTGTGTGATGTTCCCCTGCCTGTGTCCATATGTTCTCATTGTTCAACTCCCACTTATGAGTGAGAACATGTGGTACTGGTTTTCTGTTCCTGTGTTAGTTTGCTGAGGATGATGGTTTCCAGCTTTATCCATGTCCCTGCAAAGAACATGAACTCATTCTAGCTGGGTGTGGTGGTTGTTCACCTGCAATCCTGCTACTCAGGAGGCTAAAGTTGGAGGACTGCTTAAGCCTGGGAGGTCGAGGCTGCAGTGAGCCATGATCATGCCACTGAACTCCAGCCTGGGCAACAGAGGGTCTCACCAAAAAAAAAAAAAGCAAAAAAGAGGAAGAGGAAGAAGAAGAAGAGGAAGAAGAAACGGACAATCTATGTTAACCATGTAATGAAAAAGCCATTGGCAGGAAGGGGAGACCAACTGTGTGTTGATGTCAGAGGCAGGGCAACAATGGGGGAACAAGACCCTGGACCCAAACCATTTGAGTTTGAATCTCCCATCTACTTCTTACTAGCTGTGGCGTGTTGGAGACATTGTTTCATTTTCTCCTTTCTTTTTCATCTGCAAAACTGGGGGACCATGGTACCCTCCTCCTGCGATTGTCAGGGGCTTAAAAGTATGAATTAATGTTAAAAAGCACTTGAAGCAGCACTTAGCACATAGTAACATCAAATACGAGATCTGAAAACTATTAGAAAAACAATGAAGACTTGATAAAATAAATACATATATATTTGAAGAAATCGATATGCTTCTTTTCCATAGCAGGTAGATAAATAGAAAGAAAAATCAGTAAGGACATAGAGAAATTGCACACCGCAACCTACAAACTCAGTTTAACAGATACATAGAGAAACACTTACCTTAACAGAAAGTAAATATTATTTTCTAATATCCACGGAATCTGTCATATACCTAAAGGTAAAGTAAACCTCAACAAATAAAATAAAAAAGATTTTTCTCAAGCCAATTCTCTCTAATCATAATCCAATATTATAGATACTTTATTTTGTTTTAATAACGTAAAAGTGAGAAAATCACCCCAGATAATAGAATTTAATCTTTTTTTAAAGAGCAGTAAGAAAACATCACAAAATCAAAAGAATACAACAAAAGCTGTAGTCAGAGGAAAATTAATAGACTATAAAACCTTCATGATAAAGAATGACTAATAAGACAATGAAGAAACGTATGAGCCCAGAGGTTAGAATAAGAAAATTCTGGAGGATGGAGCAAGATGGCCGAATAGGAACAGCTCCAGTCTCCAACTCCCAGCGCGAGCGACACAGAAGACCGGTGATTTCTGCATTTTCAACTGAGGTACTGGGGTCATTTCACTAGCGAGTGCCGGACAATCGGTGCTGGTCAGCTGCTGCAGCCTGACCAGCGAGAGCTGAAGCAGGGCGAGGCATCGCCTCACCTGGAAGCCAAGGGGAAGAGAATCCATTTTCCTAGCCAGGGGAACTGAGACACACAACACCTGGAAAATCGGGTAACTCCCACCCCAATACTGCGCTTTAAGCAAACAGGCACACCAGGAGAATATATCCCACACCTGGCCGGGAGGGTCCCACGCCCACAGAGCCTCCCTCACTGCTAACACAGCAGTCTGTGGCGATCTATCCGCAAGGCAGCAGCGAGGCTGGGGCAGGGGCACCCGCCATTGCTGAGGCGTAAGTAGGTAAACAA
>NW_016809523.1:11444-14943 GCF_001698545.2 Rhinopithecus bieti | reverse complement strand
AGGGGGAAGGAGGAGGGATGGCATTGGGAGTTATACCTGATGTACATGACAAGTTGATGTGTGCTGACGAGTTGATGGGTGCAGCACACCAACATGGCACAAGTATACATATGTAACAAACCTGCACGTTGTGCACATGTACCCTAGAACTTAAAGTATAATTTAAAAAAAAGAAAAAGGATAAACTTTTAGCCAAAATAACTAAGAAAAATATAGAGAAGACCCAAATAAATAAAATCAGAGATGAAAGAGAAGACACTAAAACCAATGAACAAATAGGTGCCACTAAACTGGAAAACCTAGAAGAAATGTATACATTCGTGAATACATACAACCTACTAAGATTGAACAATGACAAAAGCCAAAACCTGAATAGGTCAATAACAGGTAATGAGATCAAACCATAATAAAAAATCTCCCAGCAAAAAAAAAGACCAGGACCTGATTACTTCATTGCTGAATTTTATCACACATTTAAAGAACTAATACCAATCCTACTCAAACTATTCTGAAAAATAGAGAAGGAGGGAATAACTCCAAACTCACTCTAAATGGCCCAGTGTTACACTGATACCAAAACCAGACAAAGATGCATCTCTGATGAACATTGATGCCAAAATCTTCAATGAAATACTAGCAAACAGAATTCAACAACACATTAAAATGAAAATTCCTCATAATCCTGTGGCATTTATCCCAGGGAGGCAAGGTTTTTTCAAAATGCATAAATCAATCAGTGTGATACATCATATAAACAGAATGAAGGACAAAACCATGTGATGATTTTAATTAATGCTGAAAAAGCATTTTATAAAATTCAGCATCCCTTCATGATAAAAATCCTTAAGAAGCTAGGTATAGAAAGAACATACGTCAACATAATAAAAGCCATATACAATAGACTCACAGCAAGTTTCATACTGAATGGGGAAAAACTGAAAGTCTTCTTCAAAGATTTGGAACATGACAAGGATGCCCACTTTAACCGCTGTTATTCAACATAGCACTAGAAGTCTTAACTAGAGCAATTAGACAAAAAAAAATAAAGGCCATCCAAACTGGATTTTTAAAAAAGTCGAATTATTCTTGTTTGCAGATGATATAATCTTATATTTGGAAAAACCTAAAGACTCCATAAAAAGTTTCTAAAACTGATAAATTCAGTAGGGTTGTGGGATACAATGGCAATATACAAAAATCAGTAGCATTTCTGTATGTCAACAGCAAACAATTGGAAAAATAAATCAGAAAAGTAATCCCATTTATAAGAGCCACCAAATAAAATTAAATACTTCAGCATTACCTTAATCAAAGAAGTCAAAGATCACTAGTATGAAAACTATAAAACGTTGATAAAAGAAATTGAAGATGACACAAATGAAAGGTATTCCATGTTGATTGCTTGAATTAATCAATATTGATAAAATGCACATACTAACCCCAGCTATTTACAGATTCAGTGCAATCCCTATCAAAATGCCAATGACATTTTCACAGAAATAGAAATATAATTCTAAAATTTACGTTGAGCCACAAAGGACCCAGAATAGCCAAAGCTATCCTGAGCAAAAAAAAAAAAACAAAACAAAACTAGAGGAATCACATTACCTGACTTTAAGTTATACTACAGAGCTACAGTAGCCAAAACAGCATGATACTGTCATAAAACAGACACATAGACAAATGGAGCAGAATAAAGAACCTAGAAATAAATGCATACATCTACAGTGAACTAATTTTCAACAAAATTGCCAAGAACATACACTAGGGAAAGGACAATCTCTTCAATAAATAATGCTGGGAAAACTGGATATCCATACACAGAAGAATTAAATTAGACCCTTAACTCTCACTATATACAAAATCAAATCAAAATGGTTTAAAGACTTAAACCCAAGACATCAAACTATGAAACTACTACAAGAAATCATTTGGAAACCTCTCCAGTACATAGGACTGGGCAAAGATTTCTTTAGTAATACCTCGCAAGCACAGACAACAAAAGCAAAATGGAAAATGGGATCACATCGAGTTAAAAAACTTCTGCACAGCAATGAAAAGGATCAACAAAGGGAAGAGACAACCCATTGAATAGGATAACACATTTGCAAACTACCCCTCTACATTAACGGAGGGACAAATTCATCCATGATACTTGAATGGCTGTGAGAAGTGGCAGGATTAGTATGAGTTCAGGTAGTGGAAATGTGGAGAGCTATCAGAGATAGCTTCCAGGGTTGTACTGAATAATCAAGTAGGCGTAGGAGGCGAACGGAGTGCTCCATTTCCTATTATCTTAGAAGAAAAGTTGGTATTAAATGTAAAGTGTGAGAGTGTCTTGGATACACCTTACTTTGTCAACTGTGATGTTTTATATATTTCTTTTGGTCAAAGAAGAAGTACAAATTACATTTTATTATACAGTAAAAGGATTTTTTTTTTTTTTTTTAACAGAGATAACCAGGCAATGGGAGCAGGAAAATGTCTCTCCCTACCTAGCCAGTAAAGTCGCTTTATGCAAATGCTGCAAGGTGATGAGAATTTCTTGAGGGTGTTTACACGTATGGTTTATATATAGTTTAAAACTGAGAAGAATTCTGTCCATGCCAAGCCAAACATTAATGGGAATAAAAAAGCATTCACATGTTATCTGTTGGCAAACATCAATCCTACATAGAAATTTCTTACTTTCAGATAAATAAATAATTAGCAACAGCAGAGAAAAGGAAAGAATATTTCACAGTATAAGAGAATGGGAGAATTTTCTTAAAGATTAGTAGACAAATTGTACACTTTTAATCATTTTTTTTCTAGGAAACAGATTATTTGGAAAGTGTCTACACAACTGTAAGACAAATACGAGATGTTTTGCCTACTGTAAAACATGAGACTGAAGATAAGAGTAAATGACAATGGACTGAGTAGCTAAGGGTGCAGAAATAAAAGAGATCCCAATACAGATAGAAAATAATAAAAGTAACTAATATGAAAGATAAGAACTCAGTTCACTAGTAAAAGTAGCCATTTAAAACTCAAGTAAATCAGTGACAAAATGAAAAGTTTCATAAGAATCCAGGGAAAATGAAATATAAATGAAAGTAAAATAGATGAAGAATATGGAGGGCAGAGAATGGAGATCCCATTTGTGATGTATAGGTACTGCTGGGGAATAAATGAAAAAAAAAAAAATGAAAAAAATAAGTATAGTAATAATAATAATAAAGTACTCCTGTAGAAGAAAATCTGTTTGCAAATCTTTCTGCTCATAAAAAATAAAATTAAGCCATTCTTGGGTTTCTATAGAAATATATTTGATTTTTCTAAGAACTTACACTTCTAGTAAATTTTTTAAAAGATGGTTATGATCACTGTTTTACAAAAAAAATTAAAAAACAAAATATGGTTTATTAGTAAGGAAAATTAAAGTGAAAGGAAAACATTACCTAATATGAATATATAAGTACTATTTCTAAGCACTTTCTGTATAAGCTCACTTAAT
>NW_016809523.1:7493-9574 GCF_001698545.2 Rhinopithecus bieti | reverse complement strand
TTTGAATTTAACAAAATCTATTTTATCTTCCTAATTGCATTTTAAAAGTCCCAACTCAAGTTTCGGTTCTTCTAATATAGAAAGTAACTTACGTCTTCATATTTAACTCTTCCAAAAAGACTAATTTTTTAGAAAATACCACTCTCACACAATGATGAAGTCAATAAAGTGCTATTGAAAGGCTGCATTCAATATGACTATATTCTAATCAGGTTGTACAGTAGCGATTAATTAACATAGAATTGATGGAAAATTTATCTAGTGTTATCTCCAAATTAAACATATTTAATTTCATCTTTACTCTTAAATACTTATGCTGTTTTTCTCACAGACTCACAGATATCTCTAAATTTCTAAATACAGTTAATTTCCCGAATGAACTTGGCAAACCCTGTTACTACTAGAGGGCAGTACCGTCTTGTTAGATGCTCAGGGACTGCCAGTACAATTAGTCCCTGCAAAACCACATGGGGTACTGTATGATGCAACTTTCAGCTTTATTTTCTGCCAAGTAATAAAGTCTATCTGAGAAATCACTTTGTTTCTAATATTTGCACTTTAAACAAAACTCATCACTTGATCCAGCTCAATCAATAAACACTAATTAGCAAGTCAACCATTGTAATTAGGTTACAAATTGGTTAAAGTATTACATTCCTTTTTAAGTATCAGATATTAATACTTTTCCTATAAAACTGTCTACTCAAATTGTTTTAGGTTTCTCTTTAAAATATTCATTGGAAAGTTAAACAATGGCTTCTCTTAAAATGTCATTGACAAATATTTACTATAAAATCACGTTTCTGGCAAACTTTTCAACATTTAATTATTCATGGGAAAGAAATATCCAAAATAGAATTTTGGTACTCTGAGGAAAATATGTAAAAATGATGCAGTTGCTGAGCAACTCCAGAAAAAAAAATAGAAGATGAAAAACTTTGTATACTGTCTAGCCATTTTTTAAAAGATGTTATTCCTGTCGTGCAGCGTATTAGATCAGCGTGCCTTGTGAACAGGATTTTAACAGGCAGGAGATGTGACTGTGTTTAAGATTCCTTTTTCTAGTCACTAGTTCATTGTCAGCAGCAGCTACAGAGCAGCTTTATGTGC
Organism: Rhinopithecus bieti; assembly: GCF_001698545.2. Lineage (NCBI taxonomy): Eukaryota > Metazoa > Chordata > Mammalia > Primates > Cercopithecidae > Rhinopithecus > Rhinopithecus bieti. The sequence goes on along the minus strand of NW_016809523.1, from coordinate 8,464 downwards.
ATTCAGAGACCGCCAGGAAATTAGTTCTGCATGACTGAGTCAGCACTGTAGCCCAGAGAAGGAGGATCACCCATTTCCTTAAGCAATTGTTTATTCCTTGTTTTCATAACAATATTAAATATTATAATCCTGGTATAAAATAATAGGCATGCGTTGACATTTTGTTTAAAAATTGAGTCATTCCTGAAAGAGTGATCCATACTACAGTCTTTATGCCAAGTTTAAATGGAACTAGCAAGGCTTTTCTTTGCTTTTTGTTGCTTTCAAAGTGCTTGATAGCTGTTGATAGCTTATTTAATGTCTTCAAGCCTCCTTCTAAATTATATGAGACAGTGAAAATGTCAGTGAAATGAATGCAAGGAAAAAGCACGTTTGAAACTAGCAACAGCTAAAATTAAACTGATGTTTAAAATTAAGGCAAATGTTTTTGTTTCTATGGTTTTCAAGGGGAAAAACAGCATGGCATTAAGATTTTCCTATCTGGACTAATTAGTCAGTAGGCTACATCCCAGAGTAAATTAACATTGGTTCTAAGTACATCACTGCTACCCTGTTCCCATGCACATTCATTCCTCACACTACCATTCCCCAAATCACTCTTCATTTTTGCTCTTTCTGTGAAAAAGTGATATAAAATGTTTCTGTACTGAGTATATTGATTATTGTTTTCCACTTAAACTCTATAAATTGTTTATGTAAATCATGTCCTTGCATATTAAGATTGAAAAGGATAATTTTTCCCATTACCACATACCATAATATATATGTAGATGTAAGGCGGCAAATGGCCTCTTAGATGTTTTGATATGCTTCCTAATTACTTACCAAAAATATATATAGGTATATAATATATCATATGTATATAATATATATGATATTGTGTATAAGATATTAAACTTGATATCATATATGATATGTATATATGATATATAATTTATTATATATAAAATATATGATATATATAATTTTAT
>NW_016809523.1:5729-7070 GCF_001698545.2 Rhinopithecus bieti | reverse complement strand
ATAATATATAAAATTTATAATTTTATAAAATTGCATATGTAAATTTACATATGTAAATTTATATATGATATATAATATATGTGTATATATAAAATCTCAAAATATCTTACACACATCCAGGCAAACATATACCTTGCCTGAACCTAAAGGTGTCATTAAATCCTAATAACTTTGGAGGGGAATTTGAAGGTATTTTAAGCCCAGATTTCAATGTCATGATTTTCAGTCTATACCATATGTCTCTTTCCAGGGTTTCAACAAAATCATTGTCACCTTCCAGACCCAGAAAATTAGTATGAAAGTGTAATAGAGAAAATGACTAAGAAATTAAATTGAGCAGAAATTTATTAAGCACTTACTCTGCCACTGGAATTTTGCAATTTGCAATGGTGAATACAGTAATAGACAACACAGTTCTTGCCCTGCATCTTGTTACTTTAACAACATGAAAGATACTAATTTAACCATTTGACATAACTTTTTGGTTGAAAAATATGACATGTTAAGCAAAATCAATTTGCAAAATTTTGTAATAGTATGCAGAATAGAACAGAACTTGTACATAACCCTATTTTTCAAATTGATCAGATTCTATTTTTGATGGAATGATGAGCTTCCTCTCTAATTCAGGAAAATCAGGAGCTATAATCTACTGAATCTGCCTAAAAAAAAAAAATATAAAAAAAAAAAAAAAAAAAGGAATATAGTTTACTATGAACTGGTATCAGAAATGAAGTAGTTGCAGAAATGAATGTTAATTAATATATTAGCCAAGGAAGCAGCAAATTATGCCTATTAAGGTCAATTGTTTAATTTGAGCTTGATAAATGACAAAGTAACATGAAGCTATTTTGCAGCAATTACAAACTAAGGAACTGGAAACGATTAGTATGCAACAATCAAAATCAGACCAGAAAAGCACAGTTCAGTAAAAGAATAAATTCAAAGCCAAAAGGGTTTTGCAACTTGTTCTACTTTCTGAAATGCTGAGTCCTAATTTTTGGTTCATGTTTTGAGAGTATCTTAAGGCCACTCCCTTGAATCTATTAAAACCAAGTGAAGTTAAATTATGAAGCATGAAAGGGTGTCAGAGTTCACTTGGTGAAAATTTTAAATTTGCTAGAACATATTAGAACTATCAGGTCACAAAAGAATATTATTAAGAAAGATACATGACAGGTTGAATTACTCAAGCTTGTGATAATAGTATTAGACTGTGAGAATAAAAATTATTACCATGAATATTATTCCATATTTCACCTAGAATATGTGCATGTGAGTATAAAGCTGGAAAGTGAAAGTAGGGAGGGAATATTTCTAATCTTTTTTTTTTTTTTTTTT
>NW_016809523.1:0-729 GCF_001698545.2 Rhinopithecus bieti | reverse complement strand
TTTTTTTATTTTATTTTATTTTTATTTTATTTTATTTTATTTTATTTTATTTTATAGATCCAGGGTATACATGTGCAGGTTTGTTACATGGATATATTATAAAATGCTGAGGTTTGGACTTCTATTGAACCGATCACTCAAAAAGTGAACACAGTACCCAATAGGTGGTTTTTTAACCCTTGTCTCCCTCCCTCCTCCCTTTTTGAGTCCTCGTTGTCTATTATTTCCATCTTTATGTCTATGTATACCCATTGTTTAGCTTCCACTTATAAGTGAGAACAGGCAGTACTTGTTTTTCTGTTTCTGTGATAATTCACTTTGGATAATGGCCTCCAGCTCCATCCATGTTGCTGTAAATTTGAGGATTTCATTATTTTTGGCCACATAGTATTCTATGATGTGTATTTACATTTTCTTTATTCAATCCAGTTAACAGGTAGTTAGGCTGATTCTATAACTTCACTATCGTGAATAGTGCTGCAGTAAACATTTTAGTGCAAGTGTCCTTTTAGTAGAGCAATTTCTTTTCCTTCAGGTAGCTATCCAGTAGTGGGATTGTTGGGTCGAATGATACTTCTACTTTTAGTAATCTGAGAAGTCTCCACACTGCTTTTTGCAGGGGCTAGCCTAATTTACATTTCCACCAACAGTGTATAACCATTCCCTTTTCTCTGTATATTTGCCAACATCTGTCTTTTTTTTTTTTTTTTTTTTTTTTTTTTTTTTTTT
>NW_016809522.1:142376-171415 GCF_001698545.2 Rhinopithecus bieti | reverse complement strand
AAAAAAAAACAAGAAAGAAACCTATTTTATTTTCATTTACTGGATTTGTTCTCTTCCCAAAGTGTTATGCCCCGTATCTACTCAATCCTGACTTTTATAATGTATCCCATTTATTTGGGTCTAAAATCTTTCCTCCTTATCCCCCTCCTTCATTCTCCTCCTTCCAAAAACAAGGGCTCCATGCCCAACCTGGGTTCGTCTATACTGCTGGCTTCTGCTTCAAGTTGCTCCTGTTGTGTGGTTGCCTTACTGCAGCGATCTACCCTAGAGCTGCCATGTGCCACGGGAGATAGTGAGGAATAAAAGAGACACTGCAAATTACAAAGTGACCTCTGCCTTTTACCACATGAAAAAAGTAGACCAGAAAAGTTAATTGATTGCAAGATCCCAATAAATATTAATAGAACACAGCTTCTGTCAAATACTCCAGGCCCGAACATGTGCAGTCACAGTCTCTGGCCGCAGCTTTGATCTTTTCCAGCAATGCCCCAACCCAGAAGATCATGTCTGCTGCATATTTGGCAGGACACAAACCCCAGATGCCAATGCAAATTTTTAGCTTGAGCATTTTCTATCAGTCATTTTTAAAAGATTGAAAACAGCTAAAACAGAGGCCATTATCAATGTCTGATAAAGTATCTAGAGTTTCAGAAGACGAACAAATCAGAGAAGACAACAGAAACTGAAGTAAAACTCTGTAGACTATTAAACATTAATGCCCAACCAGTATCTTGAAGAATTTTGACAGTGGCTTATATTTACATTTAAACATTCATTTTAACTGCATGTTTGCTTTTAAATAAATGATTCCATGTGTGCCATGCATAGCAGAACTACTGATCAAATTTACAATTATTCCAAGATCCTTTACCAAATAAAGCTATTTGTGTGTAAACTGTTGGAAAAGTTATTACAGCCAGTTAACGTAGCATTTACTCAATTACAGTAAAGTCAAAAAGTCAAATTTCACCCCACCCTGTTCAAATGTCTAGAAGTTGAGGCTGGACCGTGGTATTATAAACCACTTTGGCCTCCAGATTCGAGGAAGAGGGATGAGAGGCAGTGATTAGAGAAGAAGACAACATAGAATAACCCAAAAAAGAAGTTAGGCTGCTACAGAATTAAAGGAAAAAAAAACTTAACTTTCTTAGCTTCCACCAGATCTTTGTAAAATTAAATATCCCAATCGGGCAAAGATGGTTTAAATAGTTGGCAAAGCAAAGTTACAAGTTATGTTTCTTTTTTTTTTTTTTTTTTTTTTTGAGACGGAGTCTCACTCTGTCACCCAGGCTGAGTTCAGTGGCTGGATCTCAGTTTACTGCAAGCTCTGCCTCCCGGGTTTACACCATTGTCCTGCCTCAGACTCCCCGAGTAGCTGGGACTACAGGCACCCGCCACCTCGCCTGTCTAGATTTTTTGTATTTTTTAGTAGACACAGGGTTTCACCGTGTTAGCCACAATGGTCTCGATCTCCTGACCTCGTGATCCGCCCGTCTCAGCCTCCCAAAGTGCTGGGATTACAGGCTTGAGCCACCGCGCCCGGCCAAGTTATGTTTCTTATACACACAAATGGTTTAGGCCCTTGGCTGGGAACAAAAGAGAGTAGCAAAAGCTATATTGACTTACATTTATTTTTCATATTTTGAGGTGGAATCTCAGCAGATTATCCATTCAAGAAAAATGTTTTCCTTTAATATGTGTGTAAACTGGCCTGTGTCTGAGAATTAGCAATGAGACTTAGAATGGTATGTGAATAGGTGCATTTCTTCCAAGAGTTACCTGCTAGAAGCCAGGTAACTTGTCCCTCTCTCTGAGTGTAGAGAGACCCTGAGGTGACCTTGCTTGGGATATCAACTGTCTTGTTCCAAAGAATTCTGAAAATCTGCCTGTGCAGAGGATCTAATCTTGTGAAGTTCTCTGTGCAATCAGAGGGATGTTTGCATCCTCTATGCTCTATGATAAGAGCTATGAGGAATGAGGACAACAGGGTAATATGTGGCACATATACACCATGGAATATTATGCAGCCATAAAAAAAGATTGAGTTGCTGCGTTCTTTGTAGGGGACATGGAGCAGGCTGAAACCTCTTCTTAAGGCAAACTATCACAAGAAACAGAAACCAAACACCGGCATGTTTCTCACTCATAGGTGGAACTGGACATGACATCACTTGGACTTGGGAAGGGGAACATTTCACACCACTGGGGCCTATGTCATGGAGGGGGTAGGGGGGAGGGATTGGCATTGGGAGTTTATACATGATATAAATGATGAATTGATGGGTGCTTGGACGAATTTGATGGTTTCAGGCACACCCAACATGGCCCACAAGTATACATATGTAACAAAACCTGCACCGTTATTTGCACATGTTACCCTAGAACTTGAAGTATAATTAAAATAATTAAATAAAATAAAATAAAAAATAAAAATAATAATAAAAAAAAAGATGGTTTTCTCTTCAGAAAGAAGGAAGGACAAAGAAGAAGGACTAGCCTTTAAATGGGCAAGGAAGATTGAAATTGAGAGACAACTTGGGCTGTAAAGTGAAAGGCTTAACTTTTTTTCCTTTTACATTGGAATATGGGAATATTTATTTCTGAAATCCAGTTTTTAGCTTTACTTATTTTTTTTTTATTTTATTTATTTATCTATTTTCTCCAAGATCCCAGTGAAAATTAGCCTTACACAACTTTCATGTTGATGGCAGTGGGAAAGCTAAAGAAAGAGGTAATAAAGAGTGATTTTCTCTGTCACCCCTAAACAGAGTCAGAATGCAAATAGGTGACCAAGAAGCTGGAGTAGAGAAACAGAAAATGACATTAAGTAAGTGAGGAAGGCACTGATGCATGAGTTAGATTAGAAGGCGGGTATACTTTTAAAAATCATATATAAAGTATAGAATCCAAAGGGATACAAATCCTAGGCTTGATAAAACTCTGTGTACACAGGAAATCTATATTTTAAACATAGTATGAGATCTACAACTCAGTGGAGAGTTGGTAACTCATTTTCAAAGCTAGCCTTTTCAGAGACTCTATGGAGTGTGGCAGTCTAACTTTCTATCATGACGTTTGCTTAGGCTCTGTTCCTTTCTCTCCCAGGCCCACATTGTTGCTAGACTTTTTCTCCTGTTCTGTCTGGCTTACCTTTTCTCGAGAACACTTGCCCAACACATAACTTGAAAATATTTTTCCAATCCAGCTCTACTTCTAGGGAAACTGACCTAAGACATAAACCAAGTTTGGGGTTGGTTTTTTTTTTGTTTGTTTGTTTGTTTGTTTGTTTTTCTCTTCCCAAAGGACTTCCTGAATTTCTCACTTATCTATTAGCCAAATATGTGTTCTTTGATTATTTTTACATAGATCGTTTTCACAATAAGAAGAATTTCCAGTGAAGAATAACATCAGGCTTATATTAGATTTCTAAAGTAAAAGCTTTGTTAATGAATGATTAGTGTTACACTTTTCTAAGACACTTGGTCTCGGTTTGATTAGGAGTAGAATCCCATTACGCCAAGATCAGAGGGACTAGATAGTTAGACAGCAAATACACCCACACCTTCCCATCCCTGGCGTTGATGACACAGCATTTTCTCATGTAGCATCTTTTGCACATTGTCACAAAATTGCTTCACTCCTCATTCTACGTTGTCTTCTTTTAAGTAAAACCACACGTACAAGAATTTGCAAGATAAGCTAGAATTTGTCTTTGGAACACTCACATGTATTAGTTTATTAACCTTGGTAATTGGTACTTGGAATAAGAGCTCCTGGAAGAAAAGACTGTCTCCTCATTTTCTCTATCTCGGAATCTAATACAATGTGTATCATATAATAGATCATTACCAAAAATGTCAAGTCATGAAGGAAGAAGGTAATAGAAGCAGAAGAAAAAGGAAAGAAAGAGGAAAGATAATTTATGAGAATTCTGATGAAAGAGCATGCCACTTTCAAGGGTATTTTCAAGGAAAAACAGTCCTGGCTGGGCTACAAGGAGCTGAGTGCCTAAAAGAGATGAAAACTTTCCAAGAAAACTTCAAACTGTCATAGAGTCTTTTGCAAGGGCAGGGGTGTTCTGAGCACATCCTCTCAGTAACTACATCGCCACTAGAACCATGGAATCTAGAACACCAGTAGAGGAAATAAACAATTTATTGAGCATATAAACGTATAATATTTTACCAGTTTAACAACCCAATGCAATTTCATATAATAGCTATCAGTTTGATTTAATAACTACTGATAACGTTCAATTTCTCAAGGGTTTTGAAATCCAGCAATTCCCAATGACATAATTATGTTATATGACTAGACTTGGAGGCTGGCCAATAATCTGATGACACCATCATTTCTATTTTCACCTGTGTTGCTTCCAAAAATGCCTGATTCGTGCGCACAGAGTGATGCCAACCTGGCTTTGTTTGTCTTCTCTTCTCTCTCTCTCTCTCACACAGACACACACACACACACACACACACACACACACACACACAAAACCAGAGCTTGAAAAATTTTAGATGATGTTTCCAAAAGTGTTTCATGGTATGACTTTTCATTCAAGTCCGGTGTCTGGTTCTTAAACTTCACTTGAAAAACTGAATTTGTCAGCAAGAGGATGAGTGTATTATATACTTATTGAATAAAACTCAACCAGTTTATAGCGACTTTGCAGAAAATGAAACTGCCCACTTTCATTTACAATAAGAAACATAATTGCCACATAATTGCAATTTGGATTATTCTGATTTACTAAACTTCTCAAATCATAAGCAAATATCCATAAAATCCACCAATTCATGATATAAGCTTCCAAAAAAGCCACTCTAAAACAATGTTTAATAGGCATGGAACGCTATTCAAAATACTAGATATCATGATTCTCAAAAGAAACATATTGCATATATTAATATATGCAATACCATTTTCTAATATTTTGTCAATGTAAATGCAGCCAAGTTTTAGGGAAAAAGCATTCCTTCTTTTTCTTTCAAAAGTATGGATATTGGCTGGAATGTGACTTCTCAGGTAATAATCTTCCCTCTTTCAATCGGTAATGTCTCTGGTTTATTTCTGTATGGTTTAATTCATATTGTTGAGCAAAAATTTATCAGGTCATCTCATTTTTGTACTTTATAAATAAAAGTTAACAAGCGGAGAGAGATTTGGGTGACCAACTAGGCAAGAAAGGACCAGTAACAATAAGGCTTGGGCCGACAAGCAGGTCAGCTTTTCTCTACAAGCAATGGAGAGCTCCAGAAGATTTTAATAAGCAGTGAGAAGGACTAGGCTTTCATGCATTTAAAAGATGGACCCTGTCTTTTAAGATTTATCTAGAAAAGAGTCATGATCAGAGAGCAGAAGCCTGTTGGGAAGTTCTTGCAATCCCAGGTAAGGAGGCTTGCACAGGCAGGCAGCAGCCCATGCAGAAGGAAACTAGGATGTGCTCCATATTTTAAATCCAAAATAAGTTATGTATTCCACCCAAGTTTGTAACTTTTGGGATTTTTCTGTATTCTCTCTTTAACAAGGAAGTCATCTTGATTAAACCAGTTATTTTTAAAAATAAATTTGTGTGCTTATGATGTCAACCAGTAAAATGTGATATATTTTAGCTAATTTTACTAACATTCTCAGTACTGAGTGTAAATTACTTTAACTTTAACTTGATGTGTTTGATTTCTCAAGTATATCATCTTTCTCATTTTTCCTTTTTATATGATTAATTTTTTACTAATAATTTGTTACAACTGAAAGCAGTTCAAAGGACACATTCTTTATGTTTTTTCTCTATAATGTTTCCATCTGGAATCAACCCAGAGCATCACATTATTTTAAGTTTAATCCTGAGAAGTATTTATAACCCCCATTAGTCTTTCAATCCTTAAAAACCACATTTATCTCTGCCATTGTTCAATATTTGGCCAAAATAGAACCACATAAAATATTTGAGATATAAAATAATAGAGGCAAATAATAGAACCAAGAATATGAGGATTGCTCTGTTCTGAGCAGTACATTTTAACTTGATTATCATAAAAAATTAATTCTCTAATTCGGACAGTGCTGAGTATCTTTTCAGATTTACCTCCCTATGGCATGCCGTATTTGCCTGGGATTCAGCAACTATTTCCATGGGTCTATATTTCAGGTCTTAGGTTTTTACTGGTTTATTTTTTACCATAGAAAAGCTCATACTGTGTTTATATGTGAGAATAAAAATTAAATAAAATGGGCCCTGATCTTACTATATGGATGACTGATTACCTCTAAATCTAAGCAAAAGCTGGTTCTGTGTAAAGAACAATAAAATTGATAAATATCTAGCTAGGTTAACTAAGAAAAACAGAGAGAAAGCATAAAGTGTTAATATCAGAAATGAAAGAAGAACCATCACCACAGAGCCTATGAACTTTAAACAGATAGTAAGTGAATATTATGAACATATTATTATGTTAACAAATTGAATACTTTAGATGAAATGATCCAGTTTCTGAAAGGTGATATCAGAAGTAGATATTCTACATAGGCCAATCGATATTAAATAAATACTAATAACCTTCCAAAACAGAAAGCATCAGGTCCAGATGGGTTCACAGGTAAATTCTACTGAACATCTGAAGAAATTATACCAATTACAATCTTTCTCAGGAAGTAAGAGCAGAGAGAACACATCTTAGCTCATTTTATGAGGCTGGTAGTACTCTAATGCCAAAACCAGATAAAGACATTACAAAAAAGGAAAACTGTGGACCAAGAACTCTCATGAATGTAAATGCAAAATTGCTCAACTAAACATTAGCAAACTGAATCCAACAACGTATAAAAAGAATTATATGTCATGACCAAGTGAAATTTATTCCAAGTATGCAAGGCTGATCTGACACTTGAAAATTTATAATGTCATTCAATGCATCAATAGGATAAATAAAAAAAATCATATGATCATATCAATAGATGCAGAAAAGCATTTGACAAAGTTTAACATGGGCTCATGATAAAAACTCTCAGCAAACTAGGAATAAGGGAAATGTCCTCAACTTCATTAAAAACATCAACAAAAAAATGTACACTACCATTGCACTTAATGGTGAGAAGCTAGATGCTTCCCCTCTTAGCTCAGGAGCAAGACAAGGATGTCCCCTCACAACACTTGTATTCCATAGTTTACTGGAAGTTCTACATAATACAATAAGACCAAAAAAGTTAACAAAACATACAGAAATTGGGAAGGAAGAAATGCACTGCCTTAATTTGTAGATCATTTGAATTCTATGTAGAAAATCCTAAAGAATCAAGAAAATAAAGTACAAAATGAGATTACCTGATAAATTTTTGCTCAACAAATATGAATTAAACCTACAGAAATAAACCAGAGACATTACAGATTGAAAGAGGGAAGATTATTACCTGAGAAGTCACATTCCAGCCAAATATCCTCTTTTGGAAAGAAAAGAAGGAATTTTTTTTCCCTAAAACTTGGCTGCATTTACATTGACAAAATATTAGAAAAAAGTTTCTGGAACTAATAAGTGATTACACAAAGGTTGAAGGATAAAAGGTTGATAAACAAAAGTCAGTTGATTTCCAATATGCCAACAATGAGAAAATGGAATTTTAATTAAAAGATACATCATTTGGACTGGCACTTCTACATAAGCAAAACTACAAAACTCTGATGACAGGAGTCAAACATTTGATAAATGGAGAAATACTCAATGTTTTCTATCCAGGAGTATTAGAAGACTCACTGCTGCCAAGATATCAGTTCTTCCCAACTCAATCTATAGATTCACATGGAGAATGTAACGTAAAGGTTAGAGTTATTCTGTTACAAGCCAAAGAACATCAAAGATTATGGCAAACTACCAGAAGCTAGAAGAGAGGTTCACACAGCCTTTAGAAGGCACTATCCCCATCAGCACCTCGATCTTGGGCTTTAGCTGCCAGAGTTGTGAGATAATAAGTTTCCACCGTTTAACCCAAACAGGCTGTGAGGGCAGCTCTAGCAAAGTAATATAAAAACTCTTCACTTTCTGCTCAATTTTTTGGTGCACCTAAAAGTTCTCTAAATTAATGTAAACTAATTCATTACTTTCAAAATTATTGTGGTATATAGGATAAGGACTGCTTCACTGAAGTTGAAGAGAATCAAAGTATTCTTTTTCATAGTGCTCAATGTAGGACTCAACAAATATAACATTTAGATCTTTACTACATAATTGTTTTAATAATTGCTTTACTTAAACTGAGGTTAAAATTTTTGTATCGGCAGCATCATATCTGAAAGGTCTCCTGGGCTCTCATGTGGTTAGATTTTGTCTCTCATTTGTTATTTGCCCTTGAGCAAATCACTTTTAAGCTTCTGAATTTCATCATCTGAAACAGATGATTTAAACAGATGATTTAAAATAATAATCTAATCTGAAACAGATGAGATTTAAAATAAATGGTCCTTAGACACCCTACACTATTAAAATTCTGTGAATCAGCAATGATTGAAATGTTGCTGTTCAAATTAACAAGAAATGGCCTGAGATATGATAGGCCACTTCTGAATAAACTCAGTTTGAAAATTATAAAGTACCACAAAAGTAAGTTATTGTTGTAATGACACAGCTTCCCATGCATTATATTTCCAGATACATTATCAATTCAGCAATTCAGAGAATCAGGTGCCAAGTTGGGCTTCAGTGCCCGAAGGATGTATGGGGAACAGGAACAGGGAGAGAGGCCATTTGGACTCCTAGGAAGAGAAGCAGGAAGGGATCGGGTGGTATAGTGCAGCTCTGAGACAACCTAGGCCAGTCCTGTGGGAGCCCCAGAGCCTTGTTTGTCTGTTACAGGAGCCCTGCATCAGGTGGAAATGGGACAGCTCTCTGCCCCACTGTGCTCACTCATTAACAGGACACATCCCAGAAGAATATGGCCTCCTCGAACTCCATGGCAGGTTCCACAGTGACAGCAGCTGGAGGCTGTCACCTGTGAGACCCATCTAGCAACAGAATGTCTCCTAAGGGAGTTTGAAGCAGGCAACACCAAAGCTGCAAACACAGTTATAGAGTCACACCACCAATGTAGAGAAGTTTTCAGGACTGCAGCAATTACGTTAACATATTCTCATGCATGAGAAACTCTGTCACTATTTGGTTGAGCAAATATTGTTACTGTCATATTCATTCATTTCTTGTCATTCAGTCATTCAGGAAATATTAAGCACCTGTGTGCTAACACTAGAAACACAATGACAATGTTAAAGGCTATTCTCTGAACAAGTTCACAGTTTTGATTTAAAAAATGCAATGCAGGCTGGGTACGGTGACTCATGCCTGTAATCCCAGAATTTTGGGAGGCCAAGGCAGGTGGATCATGAGGTCAGGAGATCGAGATAAGCCTGGCAAAGATGGTGAAACCCTGTCTCTACTAAAAATACAAAAATTAGCTGGGTGTGGTGGCTTGCGCCTGTAGTCCCAGGTACTCGGGAGGGTGAGGCAGGAGAATCGCTTGAACCCAGGAGGCGGAGGTTGCAGTGAGCTGAGACCATGCCACTGTACTCCAGCCTGGGTGACAGAGCGAGACTCTGTCTCAAAAAAAAAAAAAAAAAAAAAAAAAAAAACTACTGTGATAAATTCCAAGTTTATTGCAAACAAAGGATTTCCATATAAAATGTAAAATTATGGTACAGAGATTTGAAACAAAAAAGAGTAAAAAATTATTAGTTTTTGTTATTTCTAAAGCTGTTAAATCTCCCAGACATGAGCTTGCATCTGAAGTTGATTTATTGTTTTTTTTTTTTTTTTTAAATGAGTGATATGCAGCACTGGTAATTTATTTTGAAAAGTTCATATAAAATCACAAACTCAGAAAACAATTAAAAAGAATATTGATTCTGGTGCTTCAGAGAACTGAATAGAATTTAGAGATGAACCTGGCAGATTTTCTAGAAGTGTAATACAATGTGGATGGTATATATGTGGAAGCACACTAATACATACTGTATACTGAGTAGTCTTGTCTCTGTGCTCTTTGGACATGAAGCATAAAAATAAAGTACAAAAGCAAAATCAGTATATTTAAAAGACAAGTATTGTTTATAGAAGATGCAAATGAAACATGTTATAAGTAGAATACGCCAAAGAAAACCCAGGGTACATTGGTGGTAAGTACCATAGAAATGCACAAAGTAAAAATGGTAGACAAATTTTCTCATGATTACAGACCTTTTTCTGATTATATGTAAGTTATAACCCAATTCATATTCATGTTAAAGGAAGCAATAAAATGAAATTTCATGAAGAAAAGTAATTTTGATTAATTTGGAAATAGTGATATCTTCCAATGACCATTCACAGAATTTATGTATTGCTATATTAGTATATCATTTAATTATTTGCACATTTATCTCTCATTCAACTTTAAACTCTTCTATATAAGATCAGTGGAACAGACTAGACAACACAGAAATAAATCTACATATCTACAGTCAACTGATCTTTGAAAAACTCTACAAAAACATACGTAAGGGAAACATACACACACCATCCAACAAACGGTGTTGGAGAAATTGGATATCCATATGCTGAAGAATGAAACTGGACCCCTATCTCTCACCATATACAAAAATCAACTCAAGATGGATTGAATACATAAATGTAAGACCTGAAACTATAACAACACTGCAAGAAAACCTAGAGAAAGTTTTTTCAGACATCGGTCTAAGCAAAGAATTCATGACTAATACTTCAAAAGCACAAGCAACAAAAACAGAAATAGACAAATGGGACTTAATTTAACTAAAAAGTGTCTACACAGTAAAATAAATAATCAAGAGTCAACAGAATACCTGTAGAATGGGAGAAAATATTTGCAAACTATGCATCTGACACAGGACTAATATTCAGAATTTATAAGGAACTCAATTCAGCAACAACAATAAAAATAACCCCATTTTCTCACTTATACCACATGTTCTCACTTAAAAGTGGGAGCTAAAAAAATATGTAAACATGGACATAGCATAGAATAATAGAGATGGGAGACTTGACAGAATGGGAGGGTGGGAGGTTGTAAGGGATGAGAAATTACTTAATAGATGCAAAATCCACTTTTCAGGTGATGGTTAACACTAGAAGCCCAAACTTCACCAATATGCAATATATCCACGATAAAACCTGCACTTATTCCCCTTAAATGTATGAGAACATACAAAACCCTTCCATGTAAACATAGTGTTTTATCCATCTCTGTATTCCCTGAATTCAGCATGAAGATGCACATATAATGATGACTCAACAGAATATTTAATAAAAAGCACAAGAGATATAGGTGATCGCTCAGAAATTACTGTTAATTTTTATGATGCTTTTGTATCAATATTGAATTGATGTTTTTAAAAAAATCTTCTAAAATAATCAGTACATTTAATTTCATTTAGAGTAATAAGAACATGTGTTAGAATTCTGTGTCTAGCTGACTACTAGGCAACTATGTCCTCCTTTAAAAATCATTATTATTTCTGGTGCCACACTCACGTAGAGAAAACTCTCTTTCCAAAGAAATCTAATGTATTGGTTTTCTCATCTCTATGCTTCTTGGGAGAGAAAAATCAACTGGATATTTAGAAAACATTTAAATGATATTAGTGATATTTACTAATCTCCAAGGCATTTATAACAGTAATTTATATTCATACACGTGACTTCAAGTCTTCCTTCTTAAATAGTGTGTGTCCACAATAATAAAATTCTAGAAAAGATTTCTCCTTCTGAAAAACTTGGTGTTTATTCAAAAGATTTAAATGTAGATGTTTTTCGTTAGTTAAACATAAATAGCAATTACAACTTTAGGCATACGTAAGTACAAGAGGCAATATTTAAAACGTTGAGCAGACTTACTAATGGAACTGCCAATAGCATTGTAAGAGAAGAGGTTGGTAAGCAAGTTCGTTTCATAGGGGACTGAAACACTTTAATTTGCTTATCATTTATTAACAATAGCTGAGGAAAATAAAATATTTGATTCCTTGTTATGCTGTATGATTAAAACAATTGGCACATTTTCTGTTGTTTTCCTACTTGAATTTTTCAGATGTACCATATATTCTTTTGGTTAACTATTCCAAATTTACTGTTCTCCTCTTCAGTCACTAAGTAATCATTAACTATATAATGTGTACTTTCTTCCATCACTAAGGTTTCAGTGAATAATTTGATATCAATGCCTTATACAAGGTAGAAAATTGTGCAAATGGAGTCTAGATTACCCTATAAGAAGCCCTTATTTTATGTTAGAATTTGAAGGTAAGCTTGGTTCCAAGACCATCACTATGGAGAGATTTTATTTCTACTTTATACACTACTCCAAACGATTGCTTTTCTCATTCCCCTTCTGACATTTCCATGACATACTTTATATCTACACCAGTTATGTAGACTTGGATTTCTCTTCCAATCTACTTTTCAAATAGTTTTTAAATTGTTCCCCTAGGTTAACTTATATTTACTAGAAAAACTGTATAGAAAATATCATACAATATGTGTATTCCATTCTACAAAGCCTCAGAAAAGAACTGTGTTGTACCTGATCCAGTCTCGATTTAGAAAAAACATACATTTTATTTTACTGTTGATTGTAGGTAATTTTTATTTCAAATGGGATTTAAGTAAGAAAAGTTCAAGCTGCACAAGTGGAAATATCTTAAAGGCTTTTAAAATGTTTCTTTGAATTAGAAACCTCTTTCTTCACAATTTTCACATATTCCCATCTTGTCCTTTTTAAAGCAATTACACAAACAAATCTCATTTGACCAGATTTCTCCCTCTGGCTACTAATCAAATTATTCCTTTCCTTTTAATCTCAACATCTTAAATATATCTCTGTATTTCAAGGAGTTAATGCAATTATATTACTTAGAAATGTGACAATAATTAACAAATTCAAGAGAATTAACTTAAAATATTAAAAATATTGAGCACATTAAAATAATAAATGAGAGTAGACTACAAAACCGTGCTTTTATTTTAATTTTCCCCAAAATGTCCAGCCTATAAGGTCACATTATCCTGTGACCTTATGTTTGACATGTAATATTTTTAACACCCAACCTGCTTAACTGCAGGGAATCTAGTCATCTTATCTCTGAGTGTGGTCCACAAACCTCAATGAATTCACAAGTAAGCTACTGGAGTCCAAAAACAAATAAATAAAAGTACCCAACTTACATTTAGTTCTATGTAAAATTTAAGTCAGTTTTTCTAATATTTAATTTATATATTGACACTTGTTCCTTCATTTGACCCCAATGGTCCTGTGCCAAGTATAGTAAGTCAGAAGGAGAGTCCAGGGCTCACATTCCTGAAGTGTTGACTGGGTCACTTTCATTGATTCATTATTTTCCAGCATGTCATGTGAAATTATAGTTTACACATGCCTGATTATATGGTTTATAGATGGATTATTTTCTAATTTAGGTTTAACCTCAAAAAATAGACAAGTAGTCAAAATGCCCTACAAAAAAAAAAAAAAAAAAAAAAAAAAAAAAAAAAAAAAAAAAAAAAAAGTGGATCAGAGATAATTTTAATAATGCCAGGGTACAAACTAGAAAATAGCAGATCTGGCATTCTTCTGTCTTTGAATGAACTCTATATTAGATACATTTCAAATTAAGAACTTTTATGATATAAATAAGATTCAGACCAAAAATATTTATAATAACCAAGATAATTTATAAAGGAAATGTACACAATCATAATTGATTATGAATGTACAAATTATGTTTTGAAATGTTGCTTAATGGTAGTATATTTATATAACTGAAAAAGTATACAATATTAGTGTTTCCTGATAGAGATACGTATACATGAAGTTCCAAATCTGTGCAAACTGAAGAAATTAAAAGATTCTATTCTCTTAAAAAGCTGGATGATCAAAGGATTATATACTAATTTTAAAGATATATGAAAAATGAGTCAGTCAGAAATAGGAGGGTAAAAAAATTAACTGTCTTGATGTTGATAATTGAAGTCGACAGGAGGAAAATAAAAACAAGAAAATCTAAGGCAGTATCCACACAATTTTGTCTTTCCAAAATCACACTATATAGTTAAAAAAATATCAAACAGATAATTTAAATAGGTACCCAGGAGGCAGTGCCTCCAGAAAATGGGCAGAAAAAATTGAAATATTTTGTAGAAAAATCCAGTTTCAACAAAGGCTTCAGTGGATTTCATTTAAAGACATTCTAAATAAAATGACTAGTTTAAAGACAAAATCACAAAATACACAAAAGAAAATGCATGTAAGTATCAACAGCAATAATAGAGAGAAGAAAATAGGTTCAAAATCTTTGGATAATGGAATTATTTAACTCCAAATGCAAAATTATTATAATGAAGACAGTGTGGCATTGGAGAAGGGATAAATGCATAAATCAGTCAAACAGAATATAGAACCCAGAAGTAGAAGTAGACCCACACAACACATTCCACAGTTTTTTTCTTTTGTTTTTGTTTTGTTTTGTTTTTTGAGACAGAGCTGCATTCTGTCATTAAGCTGGAGTGCAGTGGCACAATCTAGGCTCACTGCAATCTCTGCCTCCTGGGTTCAAATGATTCTCCTGCCTCAGTCTCCTGAGTAGCTGAGACTACAGGCACCTGCCACCACGCCTGGCTAATTTTTGTGTTTTTGGTAGAGACAGGGTTTCACCATATTGGCCAGGATGGTCTCGATCCACCCGCCCCTTGACCTCGTGATCCACCCGCCTCTGCCTCCCAAAGTGCTGGGATTACAGGTGTGAGCCACTGTGTCTGGCCCACATTCAACTGATTTTTAACAAAGAGGCAAAAGCAATTCAATTGAAGAAAGATGGCCTTTTCAGCAATTGGTGCCAAAATAATCAAACATCCGTATTTAAGAAGTGAATCTTGACTTGAATCTCACATCCTATTCTAAATATTAACTCAAAATTGATAATAAAGTTAAATATAAAACATTAAACTATAAGACTTTAAACAGGAGAAAATCTTTAAGATATGAGATAATATTAAAAGTATGACTCAAAAAAAAACCTGATAAATTCAACTTCATTAAAATTTTAAAATTTGCTTTGTGAATCATTATGTTAAGAGGGTGAAAAGAGAAGCTCCAGACCAGGAGAAAATATTTGCAAGCCACATATCTGCCAAGGGAATTATATCTAATATATATTTTTTAAAACTCTGAAAACCCATCAGTCAAAAAGCAAATGATCCAATTAGAAAATTGGCAAAAGACATGAACAACGTATGAAAGATGTTCAACTTCATTATCCACTAGGGAAATGCAAAATAATGTAAGACATTTTATCAGAATGACTAAAGTGAAAAAATAGAGATAGCAATAAATGCTTATGAGATGGTGGAGAAACTAAATTAATTATATATTGCTGGTAGAAATGTAAAATATTACAGTGAGTCTCAAAACAGTTTCACAGTTTCTTTGTAAACTAAACATATAATTATCATACTATCCAGCAATTTTATTCTTGATCCTTTATGCCAGAGAAGTGAAACTTCTACCCACTCAAAATTCTACACACAAAGGTTTATTGCAGCTTTATTCACGATGGTCAAAAACCAGTAACAATTTAGATGTCCTTCCGTGGGTGAACGTTTTCACAAACTGTGGTACATTCATATCGTAAAATACTATCAGTAAGTAAAAATATCAAACATTCGTATAGGCAAAAACTTAAATTACTTTTCAGAAAGTCATGCTCGGTGAAAAAAGTCCAAAATTTAGTAATGTATCATTTTATTTATATAACATTATGGGAATGACAAAATTACAGAAATGAAAAAGGTTATTGATTGTCAAAGGTTAAGTAAGAGACAGCTGGGAGGAAGGAGATATGGTTTTAAAAGGATAACATGAGGGATCTATGTGGCTTTTGGGAATGTTTAGTACCTTGGCTGTAGTTGCGGATACTTTAACTGTACATGTAATAAAACGTCATAGAATTAAATACACACACACAAATGAGTACAAGCATATTTGAGGAAATCTTTAAAAATTATATCAATGCCAATATTGTACTTTGATATTGCACTATAGTATTATTGCATATGTATACACAGCCAGCTATATGAATATACACACACCATAATTTATTTGCAAACTATATTCATTTTCATGTAAATATAGTATACAATAAACATAATACCATTGAGGAAATTGAGTAAACCATACATGAGATATCGGTGTTTTTTCCTACAATTGCATGTAAATGTAAAATTATCGCAAAATAAAAATGCTAAAACAGAAAATTTAAAACAAGGTCACAAATAACACTCTCAGGAAATACAAGAGGATGCTACCATAGGTGGTGTTAGGAACTAAATTGTGTTCCCCCAAAATCCATACATTGAAGCCTAAACTCCAAACTGACTGCATTTGGAGATAGAGCCTATAAAGAGGAATTATGGTTAAATGAACTCCTAAGGGTGGCATTTCTAGAAGAGGAAGAGGAAACCCCAGGAGAAGACAAACACAGAGAAACGGCCATGTGAGGATGGAGCGAGAAGGCCGGTCTGAAAACCAAAGGAAGGTCACAGGAGAAACCAAACCTACAGACACCTTGTTCTTGAACTTCCAGCCCCTGGAACTGTAAGAAATAAATTTCTATTGTTTAAGCCACCCAGTCTGTGGTATTTTCTTATGGCAGCCTGGTATAGTTTGGCTGTGTCCCCACCCACATCTCATCTTGAATTGTAGCTCCCATAATTCCCACATGTTATGGGAGGGACCCTGTGGGAGGTGATTGAATTGAAAAGTATGGGTTTCCCCCTTACTGTTCCCATGGTAATGAATAAGTCTCACAAAATTTGATGGTTTTATAAGGGAAAACCCCTTTCACTTGGTTCTCTGATTCTCTCCTGCCACTGCCGTGTAACAAGTGCCTTTTGCCTTCCACCATGATTGTGAGGCCTCCCCAGCCATGTGGAACTGTGAGTCCATTAAATGTCTTTCTTTTGTAAATTGCCCAGTCTCAGGTATTGCCTTTGTCAGCAACATGAGAACAGACTAATACACAGCCCTAGAAGGCTAATACAAATACAAATGACATTAAAAAAGAAAATAGGAGAATATTATGAACGAATTAGTTAAATCTATGCAAAAAAGTTATAATAGATTCTGAGATAAATATGTTTTAAAATTAGATCAAGAAAAAAATTAAGAAATAATCACAGCTACTTTAAAAAGTGAATTAATAGGTAAGAAATCTTCCCCCAAATAAGACAAGCTAAGCTGCATTATGAAAAGTTTCAAATTAATGCATAATTAATATATGATTCAAATCATAGCAGACTTTTTCAGATTGAAAAAACAAAATCCCCAATTCTAAGAAACTAGCAAAAACTTCATATCAAAGCCAGGTTCATAAAGTATAAGAAATTATTTCAAGAAAATGT
Source organism: Rhinopithecus bieti (assembly GCF_001698545.2). NCBI lineage: Eukaryota > Metazoa > Chordata > Mammalia > Primates > Cercopithecidae > Rhinopithecus > Rhinopithecus bieti. The sequence goes on along the minus strand of NW_016809522.1, from coordinate 153,968 downwards.
TATTTATGAATATAAATGCAAATGTACTAAATAAAATATAGGCAAACTGAATCCAACAGGTACTAACTACACATTAATAATTATTAGTTGGATCTATCTATCTCAAAAATGCAGATTGATGTAGAATGTAGATTGGTGGCTCCCTACTACCGGAGAGGGTAGCCAGCTGGAAATAGGCATTGACTGCTAATGGGGTTGGGGTTCTTTGTGGTGGGTGATAAAAATGTTCTAAAATTAACTAGGGTGATCATTTAATAATTTTATGAACATACTAAAAACCACTGAATTATATACTTTCTGTAAATTCTATATTATATAAATTACAGCTCAGTAAGGTTGTTATACATGAAAACATAAAAGAACAAACGGGACTAATCTATGCGATCGAAATTTAAAAACACATTGCCAGACTTGAGGAGGGGACTGGGAAGAGGTACAGGTAAGTTTCCATGGCATGGTGGGTTGCTTTCTACTTTGGGAGCTGGTTACATGGTTGTGTACAGTCATCTAAACTTCAGTGAAAAGGGGTGCATTTGATTAAGTGATAATCTTCACTTAATTTTTTTTAAAAATAAAACCTGTAATTCCAGCACTTTGTGGGGACTAAGGTGGGCAGATCACTTCAGGTCAGGAGTTTGAAAGCAGCCTGGCCAACCTGGTGAAACCGTGTCTCAACTAAAAATACAAAAATTAGTCAGGTGTGGTGGCGCACACCTGTAACCCCTGCTACTTGGAAGGTTGAGGCAGGAGAATTGCTTGAACACAGCGAGAGTCCATCTCAAAATAAATAAATAAATAAAATAAAAACAGTTTCCTACTCAGAGATACTAAAAACACAAGCCAAGTACTGTGTTAATAACTTTTCATGTAATGACTTGTCCTAACAACAATCGTATGAAGTTAATGCATTTTTATTGATAAAGAGACTGAAGACAGAGAGGTTATGTAACATTCTCAAGATCTCAGAACTACTGATAGGAAGAGCTAGAATTTAAAGACAAGCAGTGTGGCTCCAGCGTCCACCTACACTTTTCAAACAATGATACTACGCTGCTATCTGGTGCAACCAGGCATAAGTTGACAGCATGCAGTGTATAATGATTCTTGGTGGATTTTTTATTTTCCTCATCACATTTCAGATAGTGCTTGTTCCATAATAGACATTCTGAGAAGTCCACCAAATCTCACTGTTACATTTATTAGGGAGAAAGGTCTTCTTCAGGGTTTTTTAGTATTTTAGAAAAGATTCGAGCACGATGCATGTGCTGTACATGGGTTGATTCAGATCCATTTTAATAAGATTGCTCTCTCATTGATGGTAGAATATGGTACAATGTGTACAACACAGGGACATCTGGGTTCTGAGCCTACTTTGACTATCACCTGAAAGTACAGTCTTGAGAAATCAGTTAATCTCTGATTCACAGTTTTCTTTCAGCTTTAAAATCCAATTTAAGAGCCAAAAAAAGGCAAAAATATAAGTTAAGAAAATAACAAAACTAGCATTATACTCAGTACCATTGACTCACTGAAGTAATCAATGTCCCATCTTAGTGAATATTAATCTCTCTTCACTTCACTGTGAGCTTCGGTGGAGGACCCACTTAACCAATCCCCTAGAAATCATGGCTTTTTTTTTTTTTAAGTTTGTTTTATATGTCATTGTAAATTGTGAACCACATTCGCTGGTTACCAACTTGTCTGAGTCCATTGACAAAAAAAAAAACCTATGCGCACAAGTTACATGTGGCAGGCTTATTACTTACAGATAATGAGGGACAACGGAATCCTAGAATCCATGACAAACTGGTCCTTTACCTCAGGAAAGCTGCTCAAGGTGGATGAAGACTTGACTACACACACCAACCACCCTTGCTCCACAGCTGAGGAACCACAAAAGGCAACTTGCCCCGGATTTGATAACCCAGGGCGAAATGACCTGCTGGGCTAAAGCATTGAAAAATATCCTTTTTCTAGGGAGTGACTATAATAGAGTCCAGGTGTTCTGGCCAGCTCTCCCTTATCTCAAGACATTGCATTTCCGGAACATCATAAAATTATTCATGAGAACTACAAATGAGACAGAAAAGAGAACTGGATAAGTTCAGAGCCATCTGGAAAACTGTCCTGCACGAATCATTAATGAAGATAGCACCTTATTTGTCATTTCCACAAGGGCTTATGTGCTAGATTCCTTAGAGTGAGTAATAAGAACACTACATTCTGTTCCTAGGAAGTATTTTATCTAAGCTCTACATGCCACAAAAAAAGAGAATACAAAATATTATATTTTACATTCTGGAAATCAACTTTCCTAAAAAATAAACATTTAGTGCTATGCTGCTCAGTCTTTGTTCCATAATGAGATTGCACATAAATAGAACAGGGAAGATAATAGTAAATATATTAAAAATCTACTTTATCTTATTGTTACTGAATAAGTTAATGATTAGTTGCACAGACATTTGCAAGAGTAAATGATTGAATTTATATTATTCCTAATGAAGTCACTAGTGAAGAGCTATATGGATCTTTCTTTGGCCCTCACTGACTTACAGATTAATATTTGCCTGAGATATGAACAAAAACAGAATGTTCAATGTATCTGCAGGGGAAGCAAAGCTGGGTTTGCTAATTCATTTGATGATAGCATCAAAACAGTTGCTGCAACATTTCAGGTGCTCCAAGAATTGGCAATAGAACACATCTTTTACATACACATTGAAAGTTAGATTAAGTTTCCAATTCATTTAGAAATGAGCACAGAATCCTAGAAGAATGGAGGTGGTCACAGGACTAGGAGCACATAACCCAGTACAACTTTTCAGAGCTCTGAAAGTTGCTATTAGGAGCTTCCAACATACTAGTGACTTTGCCCATCAAGTATGGTCATGCTGAATCTAAGAAGTTTAGTTTTAAGTTAAATCACCATGTCTTTTTTTTTCCTCTTTTCCTTGTGCAGTAGAAATTAATTTACATTTACATTTTATTGATTTACAGCATAAACACAATAAAGTGCAAAAATTATAAGTGCACAGCTTGATTAATTTCTGAATTCATTGCATCTATCACCCAGTTTTAGAAACAGAATAAAAACACTATTCCATAAGCCCAAATTATGTACCTTCTTAGTACTGAACACTTGCTTCTGCAAGGGTAGCCATTATTGACCTCTGTCTTCATAAATTAGTTTTGCTCATTTTATTTTGTAACTTTATATAAATGGAGCCATATATTAATAGTATGTGTTCTCACTTTTTGTAATTTTTTATTTAACATTATGTTTAGAAGATTCACCAACAACATACCACGTACTTATAGTATATTCATTCTTATTGCTGTTATGTATTACAGTATATAGATATACCTTAATTTATCTATTTTGAGTTGCATGTGAAGTTTCAGACTATTACAACGGTACAGAGCCACAGTGTATGACTACGTCCAGCATATGCAGACACTGTCAAATAGTAATTCAAAGTGGCTGGATCAACTAACAGTCCTAACAGCAATGTTTGAATGCTCCATTTACTTTATGTACTCTTCAAGCTTAGTATTTCCTGTCCTTTTAAAGTTTAATTTTCTGGTGGGTATGTAGTAGTATTTAACGTGGTCTTATTTGCATATCTGCTAAGGAAGCTGAGTTTTTAAAATATTCATTAGCTATTGAGATTTGTCTATTGTGAAGTGTTCCTCCCTGTTTTCCCACATTGTTTTCTCTTTTCCATTTGTAAGACCTCTTTATATAGTATGGATATTAGTCTTTGTCTGACATATTTATTACAAATATATTCTTTCACTTTTTTGGTTTGTCATATGTATTAGAGTTCTCCAGAGAAACAGAATCAAAGGATATCTATACATATGGAAAGAAATTTATTATAGAAATTGGATCTCATGATTATGGAAACTGAAAAGTCCTACGATCCGCCACCTGCAAGCTGGAGACCCACGAAAGCTGGTGCCATAGTTCACAAAGCCTAAACCAGGAAAGTCCAAGAGGCAAGTCCTGATCCAAGTCCAGAGGCCCTAGAGACAGGAGCACCAGTGTTGCAGGGCAGGAGAAGATGAAGGTCCTCACTCAAGCACTGAGAGCAAACTTGCCCTTCCTCTGTTTTTGTTGTATTCAGGCCATCAATACATTAGCCCTTGTTTCTGTAGCTCTCTGATGCCTTTACTATATGATTTTGAAATGAATCCAGCTTTTCTACATGTTCTAGAGGACATGTTGGCTCACTGCTAAAAATAATATTACTCAAAATAGTATAACCTCACTCAAAATAATATTCTCTCTCTAGCCCTTCCTATAATTAAAGCACACATTAGTATTAATATTAAGGAAATAGTCACCCACATGTCTCAACTTTTAACAGGAAATATTTACAGCAAATCAGCCTCAGCAAATCCACACATATGTGTGGAGGAAAGAAGCTATGCCCAGGTTTGTCTTAGCACTGTCTCTGCCACACTGGGTTCATGGGGTCTGTTTACTTACTGATGTCAGTGGCTTCATAAATGTGTTGAATGTAACTAAATAATATTTTATACTTATAGCTAAACTCCTGCACATAATCAAAGTACAATCATCACAGAGTTGACGAAGCACAACTTTACATGACACAAAAAAGTGAAAAGAGAAAAAGATTTGATTTTAAGCCCCATACTATTCAACTCTTATGTGTTGCTATTGATTAATCATTAATCTGTTTAAGGAATGCTGTAGAAGATGCTGGCTGTCTTGAAAAGTAAAAGAGGAAGGTGATTGTCCAATATATTCTCTCCTTGTTAAGCCAAAGAGAATGTGAGTTTATTTCCTACTGTGATTTTAAAAGGCAAATTGGAGTCTTCCTTGGGGAAGTGACAAGCTACATAGATGGGTTCAATATCTTTATATGGGAAATGGAAAAAGAAATTAGGGATATTTAGTATAGGTACACAATTTAAGCAAAATTAAAATTATAAATAGTTTAAGAGCTGCAAAGGAAAGTATGATTAAATTTGTTTTATATTTCTCATGAGGATAAGACTAGGAAAAACAGTAAAAAAGACATAGAGAGGACATTTATATTACATAGCTTTGATTAAATAATTAGAGCTATCCGAACATGGAATAGCTAAGTACAGATGGAGAATATATCAATAATAGTGTAGACTGTGGAGGGAATACTCATATTGTATGAAGAAATAGATGTTTAAAACACAATTCTATTCATAATTGTGCTTGGAAAAGAATAAAGTAAAGTAAATATCCCTGTGGGGGGAAAAGTTATCTTAAACTGAAGAAATAAAATAGAAAATAGACAAATATATAAACTTTAAAATTAAAGAAAACAAATTTATTAAACAACTTTTAAGGTCCTATCGAAAGGACAGTACTGGGGACAGGCATCATTAACAGATTGAGGTCTCTATAAATTATGTGAAGCAAATTATATTTTGATAAATTTGGGAGATGTTTATAGTTAAATAATTTGTCTGCCAAAAGAGTTGAGAATGAGTCCTAGCTAATGGAAATTTAAATTTGTTGAATAGTGCTGTACATGATAATATAGATGTTTTGCAAAATTTAAGACTTTTTTAATGAAATGCACCAATCCTGATGCAAGTACAATTTGATGTAGATTTTCTCAAAGGCAGCGTGGTAACATAAATCAAAAGGCTTTAAATATTCATAACTTTTGCCCTGGTAGCTTCACTCATAGAAATATATTCATTGTTGAAAAGTATCAAAATTACATTTGTTTCAGCTTTGCTTAAAGGGTGAAATATTGAATAAATCCTAATTTTCAACAACAAAGAATTGGTTCAAAAATTTGATATTCAATAGCATGTTGTGAAGTAAAAATGAGACGTGAATAATTATTTGTTGACATTGCATATGTGTACATAGACTATGAATACAGGAGACAAGCACAGGAAGGTGCTCTGCATTACTACTGAGTAAGGCAATGTTACAGTCTCATCAAGGCACAATGCCACGGTATTATGTTGTGAGGTATCGCCTGGAGTTCTTTGTCTCACAACCAATAGAATTAAGGAGCATGGACACAAAGGATGAGTTTGGAGCAAACGTTTTGTAATAAACAAAAGAAGAAAGCTTCCCGCAGTGGAGAGGGGGCCTGAATGGGTTGCCATTTATACAATTGAATGCAAAGGGTTTTTTAAGAAACCAATGAGAGCTGGGTGTCTCATTTGCATAAGGTATGAAATTCTGGTAGCTCTTCCTTATCCTCCTAGTGCTCATGAGGGCCCTTAGCTTGAGTTACTCCTTATGGCTTTGTTCCCTTTACTGCACATGGGTTAGGTGATGGAATTTTCCATTGCAGGCATGTCTGACCAAGTCACCTGTGTAGCCTTTCTTATCTGTGCAACTGTGGGCATGTCTTAGGCAAGTCCTCCTGTGCAAGTTCCCTTATCTGTGCCTGCAGCTTGATTTTTCAGGCTATTCATTCACCGGAAAGAATTCAATCAAGGACCCAACCTAATGGCCTGACGAGTTTCTTCCTTTCTTCTCTCTCAGAAACACAAGTAAAAACTGCAAGGATATACAATTTCATCACCAGTTTAAAAAAAAAAAAAAAAACTTAAATAGGATGAACATTATTGACTAGAAATGAGCATTCTCATACAAATTTTTGTTCTGCTTTTGTGAGTCAAGCCAGAGTCATTCTTTTTGTTTGTTTGTTTGTTTGTTTTTGTTTTTGTTTTGAAACAGAGTCTCCCTGTTGTTGCCCAGGCTGGAGTGCAATGATGAAATCTCAGCTCACTGCACCTCCACCTCCTGGATTCCAGCAATTCTCCTGCCTGAGCCTCCCCAGTAGCTGAGATTACAGGTGCCTGCCACAACACCTGGCTAATTTTTGTATTTTTAGTACAGACAAGGTTTCACCATGTTGGTCAGGCTGGTCTTGAACTCCTGACCTTAGGTGGTCCACCTGCCTTAGCCTCCCAAAGTCCTGGGATTACAGGCATGAGTCACCGCACCACATTTGCAAGCAATAGTGACAATGTCTTCATGGTCCTCCTCAACGGCAGGTAGGAACTAACTTTTGGTGCCCTGCACTTCATCTGCTCCTCTGATCAACTTGTTATTTTGTTATTCTGGGATGGCTATCCTTATCATCCTCTACATAAGAAATAAGAATTGTTCAAAAATGTCTCAAATCAATAGCATTTCTGTTGTTGGGTAAAAGGAGAGGTGCAAAGTATTGAAGGATATTTTTATATTAAAATAGAAAAAAAAAGTTTTAAAATGAATCACAGAATAGCCCCCCACAGAATAAAGTCACTTTCCATTTTTCCAGAAATAAATACTATCTTTAGTCACATCACAACATGTGTGTTTTTATTAGCACCTGAGATTACTAAAATTGCCATTAAATTAGGCCATCCAATTTAACTTTCATATGGATTATTATTTAGCTTTCTACCCTGTTGTTTTACTAATAAAATACCTCTTCAAACATGAACTCAACTTTGTTATTCTTATTTTCACCACGTCCAGTGTACAGACTTTATGTTATCTCTAATGGCAGTTGATTCAAAGCAACTGAAGAACAAATGCCTTTTTGGGAATCTTACTGACAAATGTAATAACACTGGCATGTAAATAACAGTCTTCTTCGGAAAACGGGACAGAGAAGCCAAAATTGTAACGTTCAAAGTGAACATTTTCATCCAGAATATGGGTTGGATTAATGGAAAAACCAAACTCTGTAAAATATTTAAAGAGGTTTATTCTAAGCCAATATGAATGACCATGGCCCATGGTACAGTCTCAAGAGGTCCTGAAAAAGTGTGTCCCAGGTGGTCGAGTTATAGTTATTTTTATACATTTTAGGAGGAGGGGAATTATGGGTAAAATCATAAATCAATACATGGGAAGTATACATTGGTTCAGCCTAAAGAGATGAGACATCTTCAAGTGGGGGCTTACAGGTCATAGGTAAATTCAAAGATTTTGATTGGCAATTGGTTAAAAAAGTTAAGCTTTAACTAAAGACTTGAAGTCATTAGAAATAAATGCTTGAGTTAAGGTAAGGAGGCTGTGGAGGTCAACTTTTTTGTTGTGTAGCTGAAGCCTCACGGGTATCAGCCCTCCGAAAGAAAAGATGGTAAACATCTCTTTCAAGGTCTTAAAAAGGTGTCGGGCACTCAGTTAATCTCTCCTAGATCCCAGAAAGGCCTAGAAAGGGAAAGTATGACTGCATTAATGGAGATTCTCTACAGATGCAAATTTCTCCCACAACAGAAAGCTTCACAGGGCCATTTCAGTCTGCTGGTCCTGTGGCAGCCATTTCAAAATATGCCAAAAAAGTATATTTGGGGGCAAAATGCCTTAATTTCCTTCAGGGTCTGCTATCTGTCATGCGATGGTATACCAGAGTCTGGTTGCAATTTTGAATCTTATGGCCACAGATAATCTATTTGGTCAGTCTCATGATCTCTGCATTAATGTTAATGCTGATCAATTGCGCCTAAGCCCCAAAAGGGAGGGGTATGAGGAGGTGTGTCCAACCTCCCTTCCTGTCATGCTCAGGAATTCAGTTTTCTCTGGGTCTCTTTAGCCCAGAGGGGGTCTGTTCAGTCAGTTGTGGTGGCTTAGAATTTTATTTTTGGTTTACAGTTGTGCGGAAGGGGAAGTCTATATGAGAGCAATGCTCACCAGAAATAAAAGAAGGCATAAATATAAGGGGGACTGTAATTCTGAGGTTATCACAGAAAGGGAAATAAATTCTACTGGAGGAGGGAAGGATTGCAAAAATGACTTGCACTATCCTTTTAAATATTTTAAGACTGGTTCATATTAAAGCAGATTATAACAAATTACTATTAGATCCTATCCAAAACTATCTGGTCATAATGACTACTCCCAACTGTGTGTTGACTTCATTTACAAAGCACTTCAAACTCACCTCAGTTGACTGGGCCTTGCATTGTTAACTTGCTTTGACAAAAAGGAACAATGCATCAGAGTAAGCCAGGTTGTCCCTCTTAATGAACTAAAATGGCTTTGATGGAACAGTATTGGTTAATGCTCCTAAAGACAGTCTGGTTTTCTCTTGGCTTCTTTATCCTCTGTTGCTGAATAAACAAACAAAAATCGAATTTGCAACCAAATCTAACTAAAACTCCAGTGTTCTTAAATTCTTGGCGTTTATCCTACAACTAAGGGGAAAAAATGCTACATTCAGTAAGGATTTGCCCCGGTGTTGTTTTTCACAATGCAAAGCAAAAGGAATGAATACTTTGTAAGCACTGCCTTTTAAAAGTGAGGGAGAATGTGCGTGTGAGTGGATCTGTGCTGACCCAGGGTTAGGCCAGATAGTTAAATGCATTTATGCGTACACGCATGCAAAAATGAAACAAGAGTAGAAGGGAGGTTAAAAAAGCCTACAGCAGATGGTGAGAAAAAAACAAAACTCCTTACTTTAAATCTGTGCTCCTGGTTAGCTTCTTTTGCAGAGAGGCTAATGCTAGGTCTCAGGCTCCTCAAAGGAATCCTGAAAGTGCTTCCTTCCTGCCTGTTTGAACCCTCAGAAATATGAGCTCCTTGTCTCTCTAACCCTAATGGGAAATGGGAGCCCGAGAAGGAGGACATAGAAGCACAGCTCACAGACATGGGCTTCAACATGCAGTATTCAATGGGGAGAGAGCACTTCTGCGGTACGCAAGCCACCCGGAGCTTAGCCGGAGACATCTATTTACAGGAAGGCAGACTGTGACCAGAGGAATCTGCCCTAAAATGAAGTTCTTTTCTCAAGCACCTCTGTGCCCAACCCTTTCTTTTCAATGTATACATTCCTGACAAGTATGGCAAGGTGACAATTGCTTTCAACTGTTTTAAATAAATTTGCTTTAAGCATTAGCTATTTGCTAAATCTGGAGCAAAAGGAAGAAACACATTGGAATGTGACAGGTGCCACAAACATGGATTCCCTAAGCCCATGAGGAGAGCCAGAGCTCCGTCAGTGCTGCGCTGGTGGAAAAGAGAATTAATAATTGAGGCCTGCCGAAAGCATGGGGATAGCAGCTTACCTTGCCTGTTGCTGAGCAGGAAAATGACCTACCTTGCACCCAGGCTGTATTCTTACATAATTCATCTTTAGTGAAAGGCCTTTGTGGTAAGCAGAATAACGTCACGCCATCAATGTCCACATCCTAATCTCTGTAACCCCAGAATATGTTATCTTAAATGGTGAAAAAGGGACTTTGCAGATGTGGTTAAGATAAAAACCTAGAGATGGGAAATTTATCCAATAGTATTCAGGTGGTTCTAATGTAATTGCAAGAAATGGTCCTTCAAAGTGGAAAAAGAACAGAAGAAGTATCAGACTGACTCATCATGATACTCAACATTTGTGGTGGAGTTTGAAGATGGGGAAGATGTGGAAGGTGGGTAGCCCTTAAAACTCTGAAAGCCAAGGAAACTAATTCTTCACTGTAACCTCCAGAAGGAACCCAGTCCTATGGTCACCTTGACCTTAGCTAGTGTTGGACTTCTGATCTCTAGAACCAGAAGAGAATAAATTTTGTCATTTTAAGTCATCAAGTTTGTGTTGATTTGCTAAGACAGCCCCAGAAAATGAGGACAGAAGATTCCTCTCTTTTTCTTACCCCTCTCAGTACGGTAGTATCCAACACCTATACGCCCCCACAAACACTTTTGGTAAGAGTTACACCCAACACCCACTCCTGGAATCAGCATCTCATAGAAGAACTCATGGAGTTCAGTTTCATCTACCCCAGGGGTGTCCAATCTCTTGGCTTCCCTGTGCCACATTGGAAGAATTGTGACAGGCCACACATAAAATATACTAACACTAACGATGGCTGAAGAGAAAAAAGAAAAAAAAAAATGCTAATAATGTTTTAAGGAAGTTTACGAATTTGTGTTGGGCCGCATTCAAAGCCTGGGCTGCATGTGGCCCGCACACCGTGGGTTGGACAAACTTCATCTATCTAGTCACAGTCTTGAGCTAACCTTGGACTGACAAGCAAATGTATCAATTTAACAGACATTTAGAGAGCACCACCAAGCTCTCTATAAGACGGAGCAGGGATGCCTCTTAGGAACCTGCTGGGCCCTCCAAACATGGAGATAAGGGAAAGGAAAATCTTAAATTCCTTCAAAGGAAATTCCAGGCACTTACCTAGTCTTGAGGAGTAAATAAGCAAGAAGGTAATAGTATCTTAAAACAATAACCATGGAAATTAGAGGGTCAAAATATTTGATTTCCCATGGAAACTAAAAACATCTTAACATATGTCCCTGAGTTGTTTTTCAGAAACCCAACCTCCAGGCCGGGCACGGTGGCTCAAGCCTGTAATCCCAGCACTTTGGGAGGCCGAGACAGGCGGATCACGAGGTCAGGAGATCGAGACCTTCCTGGCTAACACGGTGAAACCCTATCTCTATTAAAAAATACAAAAAAAACTAGCCAGGCGTGGTGGTGGGCGCCTGTAGTCCCAGCTACTCGGGAGGCTGAGGCAGGAAAATGGAGTAAACCCGGGAGGCAGAGATTGCAGTGAGCTGAGATCCGGCCACTGCACTCCAGCCTGGGCAACAGAGCAAGACTCTGTCTCAAAAAA
>NW_016809522.1:132914-142171 GCF_001698545.2 Rhinopithecus bieti | reverse complement strand
AAAAAAAAAAAAAAAAAAAAAAAAAAAAAACCCAACCTCCATGAAGTGGAAAATCCTCCTGCTGGCAGGTAGACCCCAGATGTGGGGGAACTGTGGACTGAACTCAGACCCACTGCCCTTTGTTTTACATTTCTTCCTGAGGGACCTGGAGAAAGTCATGCCCACAGGCCAGAGCTCAGCATTCCTTTCTGCTGACCCCAGGTTTTTAGACAAAGCTTAATCAATCACAAATCAGAAATCTTTTAACTATGGCTTTCCTAGTCATAAAGGTCAGAAAAAAACCTACATAAAAATGCTTGCTTTGAAAGCATTAGTACTACAAAACTCGAAAAAGTAAGGAAAAGTAACTAATAATTATCTGAATTAACCTCTAGAACACCCTTATAGGATGAGACAGTCTTGTTACTGTTATAATGAAATATGTGGAATTCATAGATGTTAGGTAATGCTAAAGATCACACAGCTAGTAACTGACAAATCTAGATCTTGCTCTCTCTGCCTCCAGAAGGAATGTCCTCCACTTTGCTAACTGGCTTCAATTTCATTATGATGTTAGTAAAAAGTCATCACTCCACTATATTTGCACAGAAAAAATTGAGAGATTTATTGCTATTCAATCTGTTCTGTATATCTCATTGGATTGTGAAGATCAAAGAATATATTGGAAATACCTCTGTAAATAAATCACTCTTGTTTCCTTCAAACATTAAGATTATTGTATTTTTCTAAAATATAAATTTGTACTGTCATTATTCTTCTTTTTTAAAATTTTTAATTGACAAATAATAATTGTATATACTCATGGAGTACAACATGAGATTTTGATATGTATACATTATAGAATAATGAAATTATTAGAAACAGATGATTGGTGCCATAAAGAAAAGTCAGCATAGAGACAAAGGATCTCTCTCAGCAAGGCAACCTTTACATTCTGCAGAAAGGTTGTCCCTCGCAGATGGAACAATGGTGAGAGCACACCTGAACAAAGAAAAAGCAGACACATTTATCCCTTATACATTTGGGTCATCATTACTGCTGTGTCCTGGATCCTTTGGCTGGATCTGGACTTCACAGTCTTAAACTGATACCAAATTTGCTAATAACCTAAAACTTTCCTAAATAGGTAAGTGCAAGGAAGAACAACGAAGAAAAGGAAGTTGCTTAGAAAAGGTTTAAGGAAGCCTTTTGGCAGAATGTCCAGTAAAGGTCCTCCATAATACCACCATACATACACTCAGGGATGAATAAGGGCAGACTGATGGGTCAGCTCTTGGAAGCGCCTGACTTCACTGCATCCTGTTAAGTCTCTAAGGAATACCAAACTGTTCACCCTGCCGTTGGAGACACGAAGTAAAATTGGTCTTGGAAGATGGAGACTGGATGGCCCTCGGGGGCTGAGCTGCAGTGTGTTGAATCTCAGGAAATAGCAAAGAAAGAGCTTGGCACATTTTGTTATTCCAGGAAGTGGAATCTTGAAAAAGAGCTACCATGTATTCCATGTCCACTTGATTTGAGGACCACCCTAGTGGAAAGGGGACACCCTGGGCCTCTGACCTACCATGTGCACAAGTGTAACAGTCATTTTTGGAATATTTAATCCATTCTAATCAGGCATTTACATCTTTATACCCTGTTTCAATGGCTATGGTTTGCCTTCAGTCTCCTATTTCTACTACTGAGACCTTGGTTTTGTCATTTGGCATGAGGTGAGGCATAGTTTGATTTTGTAGGTTTGGGAAAGGGGCAGTTGTAGGAGGTGAAAGAGGGAGAACAAAGTGCATCTTAAGGAAGCCTTCAGGATCATTTCCAGTGGCCTCTGCTCCTAAACCACAGAAATGCTCTTAAGTGGGGTTAGAGTTGCTAGTGGTAGGAATGGTAATGGATATAAGCACTGGATTACACTGTGGGATTGACAACTGGTGGGGGGCAATCCCTTTAGCAAGGTGGAGGTATGGCTTTAAGTCGGCACATCCTTCCTCGGAGGTCCAGCCTCAATCTTTAGTAGTCCAGATGACATCTGCCCACTGACCATATAAATTCCAACTTAGAGTATCTTGGTACCCCTACCACAAGCAAGATACAGGGGTGGCAGTGGCCTCCCTGGAGGGGCAGAGCTATTTTCCCAAAGTAGAGAGTTGTCTTTGGCTTTGCAAACCTCCACAAGGTATAATATGGCAAGCATCAAATGTTATAACCTGTGGTGAATCTAATTTGGTTACATTGATAACAAGATGAGGGGTAGTTAGAGGGAAGGAAAGAAAAGAAAAAGATAGATAGACTAAGCTTTTTTTTAGCTTTAATTTGGTAGGGCTTGATCCCAGGAACAATGGCCCATGATTCTGATGATAATGGCGCTTGCTTGACTTGGTGTGATGTATCCATCCCCTTTCCGCTGTGCAAACAGCAGTCTCAGTGGTTAGCAGCACAAGGTAGGGTCTTCCCAGGGTGGCTCAAGTTTCCCTTCTTTCCACCCTTTGATGAGAACGTGATCTCCAGGCTGATGCTGATGTACTGGGAACTCCAAGGGTAGCGCCTGTGCTCAAGTACCTTTTGTTTTAAGGGAAGAGAAGTGAAAGAAAGACCAAATATATAATTTCTAAGAAATTGATCCTTAGTTTCAAATGTGGGAACATTAGCTGAGGAATGTAGGTAAGGTAATCCATGTAACATTTCATATGTGGATAAGTCAATATCTTTCTGGGGAGCAGTCTTAATCCTTAATAACACAATGGAAAGATATTTGGTCCATGGCAACCATGTTTCCAAAATTACTTTAATTAAATGAGCTTGGTTCATCCTTTCTACTCTTCCCAGAGGAGGAGGGGTGCCAGGGAATATGAAAGTCCCATTTTATGTCTAACACTTGGTGCTAATTTCTTAATAATACGTGCAGTGAAATGCGTCCCATTGTATGAATCAATATTTTCTATTATTCCAAATCTAGGTATAATATGCTCAATTAATGCCTTCACCACATTACTAGCAGTTGCCTTTGAGAAGGATAGCTTCTACCCAGTGTGTGAAATGATCTACTGTTACTAATAAATATTTTAGACGGCTAATTGAGGGCATTTCAGTGTAATCTATTTGAACACTTTGGCACGGTCTTAGCCCTGGAGTCCTTCCTCCAAGTGGTAATTTTCTTAGGGTCTGTTCATTAGTTTTCTTAAATATCAAACAACCATCTGTGACTTGTTTAGCTAAGGTATAAATTCCAATGCACCTGTAAACTCTGAGAACCACATCACACAGAGCTTGGGGGCTCCAATTAGTTCCTTAATGCAAATGAGATAAGACCTCCTTCATAAGGGGCTGAATAACATTTCCCTTTGATCTGGGGGTATACATCTTCCCTTGGAATTCTCCTGAGCTCCAATTTCTGCTAATTTTTCTTTCTCAGCCCGAGAGAAAACAGGAACTATAGTGGAAGGAGGAAGACAAGGAGTCAAATGGAAAATGGATGTCTCAGAGACTGCAGCCTTCTTGGCTACTTGACCTGCAAGATTATTCCCTCAGCTTTCAAATGAGAAATCATGTTGATGTCCAAGAGCATGGACAATAGCTATTTCCCCTGGCAACTGGCAATTATTTAGAACGCAGATGATCAGTGTCTCATGAACAAGATCCTGACCTCTATTGTTAATGCGGCCTCATCCAGCTGAAATGTCCCCAAATGTATGGAATACTCCAAAGGCATACGTAGAGTCAGAATAGATGGTTCCTATTTGGTTCTCTAAATATTTCAAAGCCTGACTGACAGCAAATAATTCACAAACCTAAGCAGATCAACTATTAGGTAATCTTACTGATTCTATTTATTCAAGAGTTTCCCCATAAATTACTGCATACCCATTGTGTCATGTTCCATCAAATACCCAGAAGGATCCACCTGTAAATAAATGTCTCCTCATTGTAAAGGGGATTTCTACTAAGTCTTGCAATACCTTTGTGTGATAGTCAATTAAATCCGGACATAGGTGTTCCGTTTTTAGCAATGGGTTTCCTGTCAAGAAATCTGCTGGATTAAGTGAACTATCTGTGGTTATGGTTAAATCATCTTTTTCTAATAGTATAGCTTCATATTTTAAAATTCTAGAGTCAATGAGCAATCTTCCTGCTTTCTGGTTCAGGATGGCTCTTACTTGATGAGGTGTTCTGACTGTCAGGTATCTTCCAAAGGTTAGCTTCCTACTTTCTTCTACTAATATTGCTACAGCCACAATGGATTGAATGCACTGAGGCCATCCGCAGGCAACAGGATCTAAAACTTTAGACAGAAAAGCCACTGGCTGCCGGTGACCACCATGTTCCTGAGCAAGCACTCCTAAAGCTACTCCATTGTTTACGTCAACAAAAAGATGGAATGGTTTTTCTAAAGAAGGTGAAGCTAAGACTGGAGCAGACATTAGTCTCTCTTTTAACTCATTAACATGATCATCCTCTTCAAAGGACCATATAAGTGGATCAGGCACTCTTTTAGTTAATTTTTCATTTAACAATTTACTCCCCAATGCACATGAATCATTCTATAGATGACAGTATCCAATTAAACCCTAGAAATTTTCTAAGTTCTTGTTTGGTTCAGGGCAATGGCAAAGACACAATTCCTTCAACCCACTGGGTCCTATTCTTCTTTTGCCTGCACTGATTAAATGACCTAAGCATCTAACTTCAGGTTCTACATATTGAAGTTTTCCTTTTGAAACCCGCAACCCCTCAGAATCTAAGTGGTTTAGAATGTGTCTAGAAAATTCAGTTACTTTTTTCTATGTCTTCCCCAGATAGAAGCATATCATCCATATATTGAAGTAGACTCAGTTGCTTTGTAACAGCAGCCTTCTCTATTTTCTCTAAAGCATGACTAAAAAGATTTGGTGAGTCTGTAAATCCCCGAGGAGAAACTGTCCATCTATATTCTTGTTTCTGTCCTATATGAGGATCTTCCCATTCAAAAGCAAATATATCATGGCTGTCTTTGGCAAAGGGCCTGCCCAGAAAGCATCTTTTAAATCTATGATGGTGAACCACTGATGACTGTAGGGAATATTACTAAGAATAGTGTATGGATTAGGCATAATAGGATGAGTGGTTTGGATTATTTCATTAATAGGTCTAAGATCTTGCACTAATTGATATGACCCATCTGATTTCTTGACTGGTAAAATGGGAGTGTTATATGGAGACATACAGGGTTTGAGAAGCCCATCCTTGATAAGCCCTTCAATCACAGGTTTCAATCCCACCCATCCTTCTAAAAAGATAGGATACTACTTCCTCTTTATTATCTCCCCTGGAGTCTTTAGTTTGATTTGGATTGGGGGAATTCATAACTTCCCTTGAGGGATTTCCCTCCTTGGAACAAACATCAGGATGAATGTACTTTTCGTCTGCCATAGTCAGCAAATTTAGAGAAGCTAGGAAACTTATTGGGCCAACTTGTAGACCCTATGCCTAATTTTAGCATTAAATCTGTCCCTAATAAATTTGTTCCTGCTTCAGGAATTAATAAAAATTGAATACAAGTTGATCGATCTTTATAATTCACCTCCGTGTTTTCTAAAATCTTTACTTTAAATCCTCCCTCTTTCACCCTGGAGACTAGAAATTCTTCTGGAAAACAAGTTAAATCAGCTGGGGTAAAACAAACAGGCAAACATGCAGCTCCAGAGTCAATTAAAAAGGTGATTAACTCATGGTTGAGTCCCACCTCTAAATTTATCAAGGACTCCTGGTGGGACTCAAAATAGAAAAGAGAGCTCCTGATCCCCCTTATTCTTCTTCAAAAGTAGGCATGAGTAGAAAAGCTTCCCCTGCACACCTCAATTCAGGACATTCTCTCTTGAAATGGCCTGCTTTTCCGCATTTGTAACATCTAGCCTGCTCTCCTGCTCTCCCTAGCCCAGGACCTCTTTGTCTCTGTCTTTCTTCCTTCCTCTCACATCCACAACTTTTACACTTACTTTGACTTTCTCCTTTGAAATACTGACCCTGCCTCCTCTCCTTTTGCATTCCAGAATTCCAGGGCCTTCCTCTCCCATCGCCTTTGGAAAACTGTGCTGGCACAGGTCTAAATATGATCCCCTGGCATCATTTGCCCCGGTGAACTTTGCCAAAAGATTTTGCTTTCTGCCTTTGCCTTTCTTCATCATATTTTCTGGGCTTCTCCTAAAAGCTCTTCTATTGACAGATTCTTCCAGTTTTCTAGCTTTTGCAGCTTCCTTGCAATATCCAGCAAGCTATCAGTAACAAAGTGTAGCTTTAGCATCCCTTGCCCAAGGAGGCTTTCTGGATCTAAATCAGCATATTTTCTCATTTCATCTCTTAATCTATTTAGAAACTTCATGAGCCTGTCATCTTTTTCCTGTTGTTTATCAAAAGCTTTAGAGAGGTTTTGAGGTTGGGGCACTGACTCTCAAATTCCTTGAACAATCATTTCCCTTAAATCTCTCATGTTATTTGGGTTGGCTGCAATATTATTGTTCCACAGCAGGTCTTGAACTGGAAACTTAGTATCTGCCGCTGGGACATCCTGGCCTGGAGGATGGTCACACTCCCAGGCCACCATAGCAGCTCTGCAGATCATGTTCTGCTCTTCCCTTGAAAAAAGGATACCTGGAATGGACATTAACTAGGTCCAGGTGTAAAACTGAGGGCTTCAAAACTGATCAATCTTCTGCTACCCCATCAGGGTTGTCTAATAATGGCTTAAGTTCTGTCTTTAGGCCCTGGACCTTGGAAGCAGTGAAAGGAGCATTTAGGAAGCCAATTGTGAGGTACCTCCTTTAGAGGAAAAAGCTTTGAAGCCAAAGCTGATTCCTTAGAAGAGAGAAAAGGAAAATTTTGAAAATCATTTTTACATTGTTCTACCTCCTGCCAGATCCCTTTATTTAAAGAGGTTGACAATGGTCAGGCTTTTGAGGTGCTAACTCCCAAGAGCCTGAATTATATAGGAGACTAGGAAAATCTGGGTCGGGTTCCTGGGCCACCACTTGGGACAGGGGAGGGAGGGATGGGCAACAGGAGTAGGCTCAGCACTGGCAGGAGCTGGAGGCTCCACAGGTGAAGACATAAATGAAGGAAGATGGTCTAAGGGGTCCCACTTGCATGGGGGTTGCTTGTGGATAAAAACTTCACTCTTGTCAGTTGAGACTACTCCAAACTTTATTCTGCTCTCTGGTTGTTTACTTCCTTCTCTTAACGGATAAAGGAGAACTGGCCCCTGTCACCAACAGAAAGCATTTTCTATTTCTTCTTGGGAGACAGGGCTTTTGTTGTTGACATACATTATTAAGAGTTGACAGACCCAATCCTCATCCAACCCACATTTTGGCCAGACAACTGCGGGCTTGAGGATCAGTTCCTTGGTCCAAGTGAAGCAATATTTTATCATCTGTTGATTTTTCTTATGCTTAGTCCTTTCATTATCCTTCCAGTATGTTAACATACACCCTAAAGGACTCTCAGAAGGAATCTGATCACCTTCACTTCTCCCTGAGTCGACTTTACTCCCTGTCCTTGTTTTACTAGAAATGTTTCCCATGTTGGGTAATGGTCAGGTTCAATCTCCCGAAGTTTGTGAAAGGTTCAATCTCCTGAAATTTGTGGAAGTTTTGACCCCCAAAACCAGGGATGCCTTGCCTTGTCTGCCCTGGAAGGCTCAATCCCTTAAACTAGGGATGTCTTGCTTTGCCTGCCCCGGGAGGTTGACCTGTTTCCTCCCTTTCCCCCTCTGAAGGTCCCTTGCACACTTCCCACTCATGTTGTCCTCTTTGGCTGCTCCCCCAATGGAGAATTAAGCCCGTGTCAGCATTGGCGTGCTGATATAAATCCCACAGCAGGATCTGCCCTAAGCCATAAGAGGTAGCTATGGAACCACAGAGAGGACCCACTCATTCCATCCAGCCTTAGGACTTGTCACCATCCACACAAACAATATCACAAGCAGGGTTGTCTGTGATCATTCACACACACACACATATTCAGCCCTCCAGAATTTGACCACCAAGGAAGTACTTTACTGGCTCCCACGGCTTCTCCTTCCTTGGTCTGTGCACAGAGTCATTGTCGCGGTATGTGAAGATCCTTTACCCCAGGTTGCTGGCTAGTTTCTTTCCACGTTGCTGAGAGTCCAGGTTTATTTGTCACATGGGGTAGGACTTAATTCCTTACCTCTGAGGCCACCACAAGAGGCAGCAGGACACCTCCTCATGAAAGAGGACTAGAGACCGCCCCCAGAGGAGAATGTATCCCCATTTGGATTGCCACCAAAATTTGTTAGAAACAGATCATTAGTGCTGCGAAGAAAAGTCAGCATGGAGACAAAGGATCTCTCAGCAAGGCAATCTTTACTTTCTGCAGAAAGGGTGACCCTCGCAGATGGAACAATGGCAAGAGCACACCTGAACGAAGAGAAAGCAGACACATTTATCCCTTACTCATTTGGGTCATCCTTACTGCTGTGTACTGGATCCACTGGCTGGAGCTGGACCTCACAGTCTTAAACTGATACTCGATTTGCTAATAACCTAAAACTTTCCTAAGCAGGAAAGTGCAAGGGAGAACAAAGATGAAAATGAAGTTGCTTACGAAAGGTTTAAGGAAGCAATAACATTTCCAAATAAAGAAGGATCATAAGCTATGAGCTAAGAATTTCCTGGGCCTGTCCAGACACGCCTGAGTAAGCCAAAGCAACTAACTGGGCTAAAGTATAAGAACTAATAGTTGATAGGAGGCTTTACAATAAGGAGCTATTATTCCTGGTATCTATTATTTTAATTTTAAACCAAGATACACTTTGAAGAGGAACTTTTCTACTTTCTACAGAAATCAAGCTAATTAACATCCCTTACCTGACATACTTATCAATATTTATGGTGAGAACATTTGAAATTTACTCTCAGAAATTTTTAGTTGAACAATACATTATTATGAACTATAGTCATTGTACTATGCAATAGATCTCAATAATGTATTCCTTCCATCTAACTGAAACTTTACCCTTTGACTGGCATTTTTTTTAAGTGGAAACCTCCATAGCTAAAAGTCTGTTTGGCTGGTTAAATTCACTTCTTAAGCATGCACGCTTATGTATGTTCTGCATATATTAAAGTGCTAATTATACAACAGCTAATAGGCATTAAGTATCTATTATATTGCATGCCATATTCTATGTGTTAAAGCTTTATGGACATACTCTATTACATCATTGAAATAAACCCAAACCATACTTTTTAAAAAAAACTATTCTTATCTTA
>NW_016809522.1:75449-132872 GCF_001698545.2 Rhinopithecus bieti | reverse complement strand
TAGTAACAGATGTGAGGATGGTTAAGAGCACTTCCCTTGTTCCCATTTAACATAAAGCTACAAAAAGTAGAGAAGATAGAAAAATTTTAAAAACACACAGCAAAGCCATATTTTAAAGGAACAACATGTCTGTAAAACATAGGTAGAGAATAGATACTTCATTCTGCAAACAAACCTACAGTGACAATTTTGAGTTACACTGGGAGAATATGGCTTAAAGAACATACATGCATACACTACACCTGGCTAATGAAGAACCCTGGTCACCCAGAACACACAACTCCAGCAAAACTCATGCAAAACTCTTTGGAAAAAGAAACTTATTTAGAATAACTTTATTTAAAATTGATTAAGAATATTAAAAAGATCAAGCATAGACTATTTGAAATATTCTCTATGAAGGAGTGTTGATGAACAAATTGCAGGCCAAAGGTATGCAAACAACAAAATTATGAAATTACCAAAGAGCAGATGGAAATTTTACCACATATATTGACAATAATTTTTTTAAAAAAGGAAATGTGACTTCCATAAAACAGAATCAAAAAACACAAATAAAATAACTGAATGTGCTATAAATATTTAACAAAAGAGATGAAACAAAGTCAACATAAGAGAAAGAAAAATTAAAATAATTATGATAATCAAGACCAGTAGTTACAGCTTAAAGGAGAGTAAAATCATGAAAACAGCAAGAAACAAGGAGTTGAGGAATGAGAAAATCAAGAAAAATGAAATGAAAATGAACAAGTTTCTTTCCAGTCAGGGGAAGTGATTGTAGGGAAGGCAAAACAAATTTTTCTCTTCACATTCTGAATTATTAGTTGGAACAGGCCCCTGTAACAAAAGATAAGTTAGCAAGAGAAAAACAAATAGAAATTTGTTAACACGGATATTGCATGTTCTTTCTTCATGGGAAGTACCCAGAAAGTTAGGGGTTCTGAAAGAGGTGGCTGTGACATGGCTTATATACCATCATCCACAGAAACCAAGAGAGAAGCCTGTGGGGAACACTGCCCGTGCAGAGATGCCAGGAAAAACTTAGTGTTTGCAGAGTTAAGTCAGTGCCTTCTCTCCTGGTAAGTCCTGGTGATTTACAGCCATTCGTCTCTCCCTCTTACAGAGAGGGAGCACACTTACGAACAAAAATTTCCTTCATGGATTTACATTTCCTTGACAAAAGGGTAACTTCTATTCTATTTTCAGAGTTTCTCCTGTGTCAGCAGTTTCTCAAAATAATCAACTCAAAATAGTCCTTATGCCAAAGAGGTATATTTTGGGGTGGCATATTTTGATCTCCTCCATGGTGTTAGTGTAAATGACAGATTAAAGACCTCCAAAAATACTCTCCTTCATAGAAGCAATGAGAATACTGCAAAAATTGTCAGAATAAATTCTTCAGAACTTCAGAAATTAATCAAAGTTTTGCAACAATCCAGAATTTAAGAAAAATGATTGAATACTGGTAAGAACGTTGAGTTGTGTGGCATATTAACTTCCATTCTCATAGTCCTCTCTTTGGTTCCACAGTGGCCTTGAAAACAGTTTGCCATCATGGTGAAAACTAGGGGCCTGGCTGTTACTGGAGATGACAGAACAGTGTTTGAACTCCTACAAAGCTCAATTTCTTTTCTTTTCTTTTTTTTTTTTTTTGAGACGGAGTCTTGCTCTGTTGCACAGGCTGGAGTGCAGTGGCGTGATCTCCGCTCCCTGCAAGCTCCACCTCCCGGGTTCACACCATTCTCCTGCCTCAGCCTTCCAAGTAGCTGGGACTACAGGCGCCCACTACCACACCCAGCTACCTTTTTGTATTTTTAGTAGAGACGGGATTTCACCATGTTAGCCAGGATGGTCTCGACCTCCTGACCTCGTGATCCACCCGCCTCGACCTCCCAAAGTGCTGGGATTACAGGTGTGAGCCACCGCGCCCAGCCACAAAGCCCAATTTCGAATCGTTGGGTGATTTCTCTGGACCATCTGACTCTCAAGGCTATTTTGATTTGATCTGACACAGAGCTTGTCCAGAGGAAGCTCACCCAGTATAAACAGTCATTTCTTTATAGGATTTTCATTGAAAAAAAAAAAAAATTACATAGAGTTGTCTAATATCATGGTCACACATAAAACAATGGGGAAAACCTAAAAGAAAAGCTGGGGAAAAAAGAGGTCAATAGAGGCTCTGAAAAGTTTTATAAGTTTGATATATATATAAAATTGGGAATGCTACGTGCATATACAGGGTTTAGACTTTAAAAGACAGTGTTGGGGGTGCAGAAACCGATTCCATAAAATATGATGCTTTGGCATACTAAATGCTTTGAATATGGAAAGGCCTCAGAAATAAGTCTCAGAAGCGAGGTCTGTCTCTAACCTTTTGCCTGCTTCCCTGTGTCTCTGGTCCTCTTTTCCAAAGCACCAGGAAGGACTCTCTAGAATTTCCTCATCTAAGAAAGCTTCATTCCAAAAGAAATGCAATTGTCGTAAGACTCCTTCTCTAGGAATCTCATCAGATAACCAAGGAAGACTAACCCCAGAAGAGAAGACACTGGGAGTCCTCATCATACCCGACAGACTTCATTTATTCTTCTGAGGGAGGTTCTGGGAGATTACCTGGGGAACTTTATCCACATAATAAACTGGGAGAATTATTTACTGACCATTATCTGCCCTATTCATTCTCCCATTTTCCTCTCCCTTATGGAGAGGCCATTTAAGCCTCAATCATCTTGGCTCCTCTTTGACTTCCTGTTTTGCATGACTGCCATGAACACATATGCACATAATACATTTGTTTTTCTCTTGTTAGCCTGTTTTTTTGTTATGGTGTGTTGGCAGTGACCTTATACCGTGGTCATCACCACCCTTCTGCCCCAGAAGCACTAAGCTTTTTACAGAACCACAGGTGTAAATGTTCATTAGGCAATGGTTTCTTAGGTATGACACTGTAAGCACAAGTGACGAAAAAAAGAAAGGATAAATTGGGCTTTATTGAAATAAAACATTTTATGCTTCAAAGCAGGTTATTAACACACCAAATGAGCAAATATATTTGCAAATCAAATCTCTGATAAGGGTTTAGTAATCAGAATACATATAAGATACTTAAAGACAGAAAATAAAAAAAGAAAAACCCAATTATAAAAGAAATAAAGAATCTGTATAGCCATTTCTGCAAAAATAATATACAAATATCTAATAATCATCTTTAAAAGATGCTCTACATCGTTAGTCACTAGGGAAACATAAATTCAAATTACAATTTGATGCCATCTTACATTCACTAGGATGGCTATAAAAAAAAGATGGACCATAACAAGTGTTGGCAAGGAGGTGGAAAAATGTTGAAAGACTCATACATTTCCTGTGGGATTATAAATGAAGCAGTTCTTTGGAAAACATTTTATCAGTTTTTAAAAACTTAAATAGGAGAGTTACTATATGACCCAATAATTTCACTCTGAGCTATATACCCAAGAGAAATGAAAACATATGTTCACACAAATACTTGTACATATGTGTTTGAAGCAGTTTTATTCTCAATAGCCAAAAAGCAGAAAAATCTCATGTTTATTAACTGATGAATGAAAAAATTATAATAAATCAATAAATAGAATAATATTCAGCCATAAAGAGAACTAAATTATTGATACACCTGACAACATGGATGAACCTTTATAAAAATGCAAGTAAAAGAAGCAAGATACAAAAGACCATATAATGTAGAATTCAACGTGTATGAAATATGCAGAACAAACAAATACATAGAGACAGAAAATAAATTTGTGGTTGCCAGGGTCTGGGAAGAGAGTGTAATGAAGGGCAAGTTCTTTTTTTTTTTCGAGAAGGAGTCTCACTCTGTCTCCAAGCTGTAGTGCAGTGGCGCGATCTCAGCTCACTGCAACCTCTGCCACCTGGGTTCAAGCAATTCTTCTGCCTCAGCCTCCCCAGTAGCTGGGACTACAGGCACTCACCACCGTGCCTGGCTAATTTTTGTATTTTTAGTAGAGATGGGTTTCACCAGTTGGCCAGGAAGGTCTTGATCTCTTGACCTCATGATCAGCCCACCTCAGCCTCCCAAAGTGCTGGGATTATAGGCATGAGCCATCATGCCTGGCCTGAAGAGCAAGTTCTAATGGGAATGGGATTTCTTTTGGGGCTAATAAATTGGAATTAATTAGAACTGAATTAGCAGTGATGGTTATACTACTTGTGAATATATCAAAAATAACTGATTTCTTGTATAGTTTAAAAGAGTCTCTTTTATGGTATGCAAATCATATTTCAATTTTTAATAGGATTATGAAAATGTAAAATATGCAGAAAAAAATGGAACTCAACCATATGCATGATCAGTGTGCTCAAGGAAAGAATTAGAACAATGAAACAGAAAAATATCATTTGCATAAGCCAGGAAAGAAAAACTTTCGGACATAAAAAATTTTTCAAACCTTTATATGTCAAAGAAACACTGTATATGAGAGAGGGGAAAATGGCGAAAGCAAATAATTCTAAGATATTCTAATAAATGTATGGAAAAAATGAACAGTTGTATAAAATATAAAACTCCCTATTAAAAAGCAGGATTCAGCAATTTATATATCATGCAATGCCAGACTACCTTAGGCCCACTAAGTTCTCAGGGAAAGACAGAATGGCCCAAGAATTTCTAGCCAAACAATAATGCTAGCACAAACTCAACATTAAAGAACAAATAGGCATGTGGGTGTTCAGGGAGTGCTGTTTTTGTAAGTGATTCTTTAGGAAACTATTAGAGGATGAATCTCAGTAAACCAATTAGTAAACAAAATTATTGCAGCAAAATTTCAGCACTGAGCATTGAGTACATGAATTGACTAAAATTTGAAATAAATATGATAATTTTGTTTACAGAAAAAATGTAAAAAACTGTAAACCCTGATGATATAAAAATAATATAAAATTTCTAATGTTGGAAGGGGATAGGGAAAAATGTGGGAGTTTATGTACATCTCCATCTCTGATTTTCTCAATTTTTAAAAAAAATCTGGTTGACAAATATAATTAGAAGTTGCTAGCTATATGGTGGAGATGTAAGTATATTTCAAGGTGTAAAAGTTTAAAAAGTAAAGTAATACAATCAGTTAATATGTTGGTAGAGAATAAAGAAAGCATTGTACAAAGGAAAAGTAAAGCTCTTTGCACTGTGTTGATAACCCTGCCTTTTTCTGTAGTAATATCAGTGTGGTCAGTTCCAACGTTGATGTGTAATACATAGTGTAAGCACTGTCGTCTTTGTAAAAACCTAAATAATTTGATTTCAGAACAGGGTTTGGGCTAAGGAATGTTTGTAATTCCAAAATTGTATAGTACAGACAATAAATAGTTATTATCTAAAGAGGCTTAAAGATATTTTTTAAAGTTAATATTATCTTAGATAACCATTAGAGCAAGTAGTAGTATATAACCATTTTTTGAGAAGGAAATCCAGAAAGCCAGATGTACGTAAAATACATTTGAAAGGTTTAAAAATAAAATTGACAGCAGAACATATGAGAGATGAAATAGTACCAGACATATCTACTATTCATTAAATAAAGATAAATGAACTAACTTTGTATATTAAATGAAAAAAATGGAATTGAAAATAAAATCAAATATAAGGTTGCAGACAAGCAATATTCATGTAAATAAAGTAATTCAAACAGTTTGCACAAAAAACATTCCAGGTAAATGAAAACACAAAAACAAGGATATCATAACCTTAATAAGGTAAATTATTGAATTCAGGATTATAAATAAGTAAATAAATACCTATTACAGAGAATGGCACTTTACAATAATAAACATTATAATCCACAATGCAGGTTTAACAGTTATGAGTACTTATGTGAGAAGAGCGTAGTATCAATATTCTAAAAGCAATAACTGCATGGAAAATAAGGAAAAACAGAAAATATTAGTTGTAGGAGACTATAATTTGCCTCTCAATTTATGGCAGATAAAACTGATTAAAAATAAAAGCTTATAGAAAACCAAAAATAATTAATAATTGAGTAAATCCAATTCACAGATGTATAGAAAGTAAAATGTAAAGAAGACCCCAATGACCCACACCATTGTATAATACCACCCTCTTAAGTGTGGAAGACATACGTAATTTGCTTCTAAAAGACATACGTAATTTGCTTCTAAACAATAAAATAAGACAAAGGTTATGGGCTATCACTCCTGTGGTTATCTTACCTTATATGGCAAAGGTGGAGGTATTCTGTCAACGTAATAAAGGTCCCAAATCAGTTGACTTCAAGTTAATCGAGAGAGTAACTCAGGTGGGTCTGACCTAATTAGGATAACTCATTAAAACCAAGTCTACAGGACAGAGAAGGCAGAAATCAGAGAGAGGCGATCCCTCTGCAATAGAAAAACAGACAGGCATGGGAAGAGGTTGCTAAGTCCCCTACCGTGAAGGAGTTTCAGAGGTGAGGGGCATGAATTGGAGGAACTGTTGGATTCCAATTTGGACAGATTCTAGAATCTTTTGTTGGAGGAGGCTCTGTTTAATGTAGGCTGATTTGCAAGTGACAGCATGCATGGGCTTATGTAAAATTTGTAAATGAGGAATATGTTCCCTCTAGAACCCAAATGTCTAAAAGAGGTTGAGGGTGTTGAGAGGTTATTGACCCAGTTATTTCTTGACAGTGTCAGGGATTCAGCAGCCCTTGGTTTATCAAATAATTTTTGAGAATGTATCCAAGATGGGCTGTCTTGCACTATGGTGTGTGGGGCAATGACCCATCCTTTTTATGAGCTCCTTTGTATTTGTGTGCTCTGAACGAGTGTGTCACATGAATCTCCTTAGAGGGAGATGTTACAATATAGTGTCATACCTGTGCTTCTGGAGAAAGGTAGATGCAAATAGGATTGACCTGCAAAGGCTGTGTGTGGTGGCAAGGCTGCCGGAGCACCCCAAGCATTATGTAACAAAGGTTGTCATGTCCCTTTAGAGGTGAAGGAAGACTGCAGCTAAGAGACTGACAAAAGAGAACTGAGCAGAAGATATTGACCAAATCCAGCACAGCAAAATATTTACCAACTTCTATATTTCAATAATATTGTATGTATGGGGGTGGTGCTTAGTGACTGGAACCACAGAATTAAGAGCACAGGAATCAGGCACCATTTATTCTTTCCAGGATTAAGAGCAGATCAAATTGAGCTATTAAATAGAGAAGCCATAAGAATAATCACCGTTTCATTTGCTACATCTTGTGCCATGGGCTTTAATCCTTGAAGTCCCTGGGAGTAAGGGTGTTACTGGGAGTAAGGTCCATGGAGTCCCCCCCGCCTTTTTTTTCCCATGATAATTTGTAAGTGGCAAAGACTTCATTGAATTTTAATTTATTACTCATTGTATGAGAGCACTCATGCCCACTATGGGATATTTTAAGGAAATGGGTGTTTTGAGCATGGAGAAATTTCAGTACTTAAGGTGAGGCATACCTGTTTGTAATCTCTTTACGTTCAAGTGCTCCCCTAAAATTATAGGGGGTACTTGGTTTAAATTTAGTAGGATCACCAGGAATAATCGATTTGGGACCCATTATTAATTAAGGCGATAAAGGTTTGCAGTTGGAATATTATAGCACATTTTAAAGTTAATTCAGAACCTAGCCTAGAGAGGTACAGGAGCCAATAGGAAACCTTTTATCAGAATTTTTGCTGTTTTAGTAGATAAATTTTAATTTTCCAATTGGATCAAACTGTGGATCTCTGTTTCAACTTTTGTTTCTCTTCCTGTACTCAGGATTTTTTTTTTCTTCTTCCTTCCTTCCCTCCTTTTTTGGGCAGTGGGGAGAAATTGTTGTTGTTGTTACTGATGTACTTCAGGGTAGCCCCTCTCTACCCTATCCTATTTCTGAGTTGTTTTCTCCAGAGAGCCTCAAATGAGTGTTTTCAGGGTTAGGGCATTCCCTGTGGCACTGGTTGCTTTATAGGGTTGAAGCCTGACCTTAAGTTGTGTTTGAATTAACCTCTTTGTTGTGTGCAGATGCCAGGCTATTTCTTTCTGTAGCCCTAAATTGCTAAAAGAGGAAGTCTCTAAAGGTGGAATGGCCACGAAATGACATGTTGGCGACTTTTCCTTTGAAATAGGTATGGCTTCAACACAAACTTATAAAGATCATGTGGAGGAGCTCCGCACATCCTTCACTCGGTTTCCCTTAATGGTTACATCTTATGTAATTATAGATCAATATCAAAGGAAGGGATCTGATATTGGTGGAATGCATGTTTATAGCTCTGTCATTTACAGCATGTGTATGTAGATTCACTAACCAGCCTTCACCATCAGGAACACAAGACTATTCCATCTCCACAGAGACCTGCCTCCAGCCACCCCCATAGTCACACCCACACCCCTCACCTAGCACCCCAGCCACTGGTGACTACTAATCTGATTCCATCTCTGTAATTTGTCATTTTGAGAATTACATACAAATGGAGCCATACATTATGTAACCTTTTGAAAATGGGTTTTTCACTTGTGATTTCCTGGGCATTTATCCATGTTGTCGTATGTATCAATAGTTCATTCTTTCCTATTGCTGAGTAGCATTCCATTGGACCACATGTCTCCCAGTTTATCTAACCATTCACTCATTGAACGATATATTTCCAACTAGGGCTATTATGAATAAACCTGCTAAGAGCATCGGTGTATGTGTTTTTGTGTGAACCTAACTTTTCATTTTTCTAGAATAGATGCTCCACTGCAATTGCTGAGTCTTAAGGTAATTGCATGTTTAGTTTTATAGGAAACTGACAACCCATTTTCCAAAATGTCTGTAAAATTTTACACTCTGACCAGCAATGTACCAGGGACCCAGTTTCTCCATATCCTCCCAGTGACTATATTTTGCATTATGTTGGTACACAAGTCATTGCTTTTAATGGCAAAAACCGCAATGACTTGTGCACCAACCGAATAATTTTGCAAAGTGTCTAGAATATTCTTTCAAGTATATTGTTAATTTTAAGAATTAACAATTCTTAAAACAATTGTTGCTTCAGAGACTAGGAACTGGATTTGAGGGGTTAAAACAGCAGGAGAGACAAAGTTTTTACACTATTCTCTTTTGTTTCAGTTGAAATGTATACTATATGCACATAGCACTTACTCTACATAAATTATTATTTTACAAAAAGCTGTGACTGCTTTGTAATGTGTGCCACACTTTCGAATTCTTAGAAGCTCCTGACAGGCAAAACCCTGTTTCATCCCCTGATGCATCCTAGGTGCCTAGAACAGTGTTATACACTTAGTACTGTAGTATACTTGTACACATTTAAGAATAACCAGTCAGTCCTTGCTCATGCATTCCAGTTAAGAGGAAACTTCATTCTACTATCACGTGTTGTCATTGCTCACCTACAGACACACACACTCTTATCCTTCTCTTCCCTGACCCAGTGAAAGGACCTTCTAATTCCTCACAAGCAGTCAGGGGACTCCAGAACAACACAGAATCTTTTCTTTTCTTTTCTTTTCTTTTTTTTTTTTTTTTTTTTTGAGACACCTAGGCTGGAGTGTAGTTATGTGCGATCTCAACTTACTGCAGCCTCCGCCTCCGGGTTCAGGCGATTCTCCTGAATCCGCCTCCTGAGTAACTGGTATTACAGGTTCCTGCCACCAAACCCGGCTAATATTTATATTTTTAGTAGAGAAGGGGTTTCACAATATTGGCCAGGCTGGTCTTGAACTCCTGACCTCAAGTGATCCACCCGCTTCAGCCTCCCAAAGTGCTACGATTACAGATGTGAGCCACTACACCTGGCCCAGCACAGAATCTTCAATTGACTAACAAAAACAGGACCTCTCATGTGTAGAATGCTTAGTATGAAAGAATCACTTTGAAATTCTACAAACATTTTTGCTTTCAATAATTTAAAACTTTTATTAAAAGTAAGACTGAACGGAGCTTGTGATTATAATATAGTGTGGACTCGAGTACACTGCAACAATTAGTCATTGAAATAACAAAATAAATAATGGTGATTGTTATTAATTTGAAAGCTTTGTGTGAACACTTTCCAAAATAAAAAGCAAATGCTTTACAGACCACTTCTCAAAACTGTTGCTAAAGCTGATTCCATTCTTAGAAGCCTTTAGATGAGTGTAGTGTGTGTGATTTAGATATTTTACTATCTGGAGGAATGCAAAACAATCCAAATTCTTTATAAAAAGATTGTTTGTTCTTAAAATATAAAATGTATTAGGATGATATGTGCAATAATAAAGATCACAAACATATAAGCTTTTCCTTATTCATTCTTTAAAGCTGTTTTAAATATTTCTGCTGTTGCATTTTCTTAAAGTTTAAAGCCACAGCAGCAATTGTTAACTTCAGCGTACTAGTTGTTCTTCCCTTCTACCTTTCTATAATCCTCAACCTTCTTTAGCAGGCATTTAGTAGACTTTCACCACCACCCCCCGCCCCCTTCCCCCAGCTCTTTCTTTACAGGAGAACAAGTGAGATTACCTGCCTTCCCTGGAGTCCCAGGTGGAATGTTCTCTGTCCTGACACTCCTGTGAAATGAGAGTACGATGAGACTGGAATCCAGCTGAGAATCTGGCACACGGGAGATAGGCAAGAAATCATCACTGCATAAATAAAACAGACAGCCCCCTGGGACATCAGCAAATATCTCCTTTCTCCAATCATGTAATGCTTTCCTTTCCTCCCTTCCTCTCTCTTTTTCTTTCTTTTCTTTCTCTTTCTTTCTTTCTTTCTTTCTTTCTTTCTTTCTTTCTTTCTTTCTTTCTTTCTCTCTTTCTTTCTTTCTTTCTTTCTTTCTTTCTTTCTTTCTTTCTTTCTTTCTTTCTTTCTTTCTTTCTTTCTTTCCTTGTCCGCGCGCGCGGCCGCCGCGCGCGCGCCGTCCCCGCTGCCCTGTCCCCTTGGGTCCCGCCCTCCCTTCCCTCCCCTTGCCCTTCCCTGCCGAGGCCCCTTCTCCCCTCCCCTCCCCTCCCCTTTCCTTCCCTTCCTTCTTTTGAGATAGGGTCTTGCTTTGTCACCCAGGCTGGACTAGAGTGCAGTGGCGTTATCTAGCTCACTGCAGCCTCTACACCTGTCCTCACCCTCCCAAGTAGTGGGACCACAGATGCCACCAAACCTGGTTAATTTCTTTTTTGTATTTTTTACAGGGATGACATTTCTCTGTGTTGCCCAGGCTGGTCTCATCTCAAACTCCTCAGCTACAGTGATCCTCGTACCTCCACCTCCCAGCATACTGGGATTACAAGTGTGAGACACATGATGGCCCATATTAGTCTATTTATAGATCACCCTGAGGGACTTGAAGAAGAAAGGGCATAGTCCCCATACCCTGCCATTTCTCAGTGTGGGTGTAGTTGGGAAAAAAAGCTGTTCACAATTTGACCTCCACATGGAAAATGCAAAATTCTTCCAAAGCCATTGCCTCTTCACAGCAGTGTAACAAGAGGCTATATACACAATGCAGAGCATAGCAAGCCCCACTGGCTATTTTCTGTGCCCAGAGTACTTCTCACAAAACTGGTCACTTCTCCTCCTTCAGGATTCCACCCCAAAGCCAGCTTCTCACTGAGTCCTTTCCTAACTTCACCAATCCAAGTTGCCCTCCCTCTACCTCCACCCTATCTCATCACTCTCCCACAAAACACTTCATTTCCTTTACAGCACGTATCACTATTAGAAAACATTTTCTTCATTTCTTTACTGATTTAATGTTTCCTTCTTCCTACTGAAAAGTAATGCTTCTTGAGGTTGTGACCAGTCCTGGCTAAAGAACCATTGCCATTCCTTTGCAAATATTTATTGCATGTCAGAGGCTGGGTACACAATGTTCAGCAAAGCAGGCATGGCCCTTGATTTTACTTTCTTGTAGTTTATATGTAATGGATGAAACCTATATTAATCAAATAAATACACAAGCAATTGTAAAATTATATCTGTGATTAGTGCTGGGAAGGAGAGAGATATGCACTAACTGAGTGGATAATGGAAAATCTAATTGAGTCAGGGAGGTAGGAGAAGGTTTCTCGGTGGAAGTGACTTTAGAGCTAAGGTTTCAAAGATAAGTAGACATTAAGTGAGGTGATTCTAAGCTGAAGGAAATGGAAAGACCCTGTGGCAACAGGGAAAATGATGTACATAAGGGACTGTGGGAAGGCAGATGCAGCTGGAACACAGGAAGCTGTGGAGAGCAGCCTGCAGGGATGGATCACAGGGGTCACCAGGAGCTAGACTAGAGCCGGAATTGGTGAGCTGTGACTACCCCTCATTTATTAGGAGTGATTGAGTCTTCTGTGTGTGCAAATGTGGGAGTGTATGTGTGTGAGTGAATGTTCATAGGAGAGTATAATCAGGTTGTACATTCTAAAAATGGTTAGTTATTCTGTAGAGGACAGTTGACTAGAGAGAGATAAAAATGGTGTAAGTGGACCACTTAGGAGTTCATGGCAGTACCCCAGGGACAAATGATTGACATCTGAATTCAGGTAGTGCACTTGGGAAAGAAAGTAAGTAGGTAGACCCCAGAAACATTAAAGATACAAAATTGAAAAGACTTGATGTTGGATTGGATAGGAAAGAAAATAAGCCAACTTACTACTTACTTGAGTTGATTAATGCTGCCATCATTATCTGAAAGCAAAGATACTACAAGGAGATATGGTGGGGTATAGAGATCATGAACTTGGCTTTGACATGTTAGGTTAGAAGACTTTATGGGGAGCTAGAATAAATTATGACTTGCTATACTTCTTGAATTTCTATGAGTTAGAGTTTTATCCCTATTCAATTCAACCTGGCCAATTACTTTCACTCTTTAAAATAATTTTGTTTATCATCCTTCTTTAATAGCCAAATGGAAGCACGCAGTTTTGTTTTCTACAACTTTAAATTCTACATATTGTGTGAAGCACCAAGAAGGCCTAAACATCAACTCAATAATTTTTACGGTTGTGAGAATTGAGGGATGGGCTGTTGGTGGTTTCATCTGTAAAGAAATAAAATCAGTAACTTGAAATCTGAGATCAAAACCATATATCAAAAAAAAAATAGCGGAATACCAACACACAGTTTTATAGAACCTGAGCCTAAATTATCAAAATCATACTGCATTTAATACAGACATCCAAGTCCAGTCAAATAACATTTCATAATATCAGATTAGAATGTTCACAGTACATCACAAGTCATTTGGATTGATGTCACCTCCCCAACACACTTGACCTTCACTGTTGATTGTCTACCCAACAAGCAACAGAGCCAGGCAGCAGATATTTTATCTAAAATAATGCACGGTTATGCTGAGATCTATTTGTGACGTACTTTTTAAAGGCAGTGCAAAAATGTCTTCTGATACGTTGAGAAAGATTATCTAGAATTAACCAGAAGATATTTTGTTCCTTTTATATATTTCTATTATTTTAATTCTGTAGAAACTCTAGGGTAGTATGCAGAAATTCTTTCCATTTTTAAATCATTTTGTGAGCTCAATTTAATGTTACTTTCTGGAAAGATATCTTCTATTTTTTTAACGTATCTATCTATCTGTCTATCTCATCTATCTACCTTCACATATGTGTGTGTAACCACTCTAAAATATTTAATTACTATATATGTTCATAGTTTTGTTTGACTTAAAATTTTATGTAAAATTCCATTACTTTAAATAGTAATAATTTTCAGAAAGAGCAACACTAGTCTAAACTAATATAAAACTGTAATTTTACAAATATATAAGCCCTCCCAAATAAGGTAATTTAACAAATGGTATTTTTCTGAGTAAACAAAGTAAATGCCAACTTGCTGACCTATTTTGCAAACTTCATCAAGTAACCTAAACAAGCAATCTGTTCATGCATATATCAAGTATGCATGAAAAAAAAGAATTTGCTGATTATATTAAAGTAGAAACAGAACCTTTCCAGAGTTTGCCATTATATTTTTCTCACTTAAAAAAAATCCATTTTAATTACTATGATTTAATTTGAACCAAAATCAAGTGAATATATATACTCCTAAAATTTAATCCACTTCTAGAAATAGAGAAAATGTGTTCATGCAGGCAGCCACCAGGAAAGCCTTCACATGTAGACAGTGATGTGGATCAAAGGGATGTTTGAGTCCTTTCATTAACAGCTATGTGATAAAGGGACACAAGCTTGAAGAAATGCCTTTCCCGTTTGGAACAGGTAAATGATCTGTCTGCAATGTCTGTCACTGCCAATGGCCAGCCTGGATGCTCTGTCATGGTTATGTAGTTAGGTAGGAAGACCATCCTACTAAGGGTTATGTGTGCTCCACTGGATGTTTATGTCAGCATTGGCCCCATGACTGCAGTGATGTCTACCGCTAAGTGAGTGAGCATCCCTGATATCTAAGCCTTACATCTCACACTGAAAACTACTTGCAAGCAATATACAGAAACTTATCAATTGAAACTTATTAAGCATTATTTACCCAATATTCAGAGAACAGAGAGCTGTTCTACTCAACGTAGGGAATACACTTATTCAGAAAATTTCAGTGTTCCTTTTTATATTAACATTTATTGTTTTCTAATTATACACAATACTTGGCATATTAGAAAATTTGCAGATACGGAAAATATATTAAAAGAGAATGAAAACGCCCATAATCCCATCTCCAGAAATGGTCCTGTCAGCATTTTGGTATAGTTCCTTCCTGTCTATCTTTATGCATATGTAACTTTTTAATACAACTAAAATTGTACTATATATGGCATATTAGGCCAATTTTTAATACAATAATATAATTTTCCATGTTATTAAATGTTACTTAAAATAAAGAATTTTAAAGTCTCTACAATGACCAATTGGTTAGCTGTATGGTAATCTATTTAGCAGGTAATGTACTTAACGATACATATGCTATTTCCAACCTTCATTATTTTAAAAAAATTGAATTTTTACAATTCTTTTCTAAACTTTCAAATTCAATGCCCTTTAAACCATTATGTGAAACATTGACACATCAGTTTTTAGGCATAATAAATAAATCACTCAACAGACATAAAAGAATCTAACTTAAGATTTTAATAAAATGATATAAGTATTGAAAGAGCTACTTTATGTAAATCACAACATTTGAAGACATATTACTTCAAAGGGGTGTCTTGTTTCTAAAGGCACAATTTTCAGAGATGCACCAGGTAGCAAGTGCCACTTGCGGTGATAGTCTTTGTGTTGAGAAAAATGCCTAAACTTTTGCTATATCAGTGACTGCTGTGATCTTGTCTCATAAGTGAGATCTCAGGCACATTTTTGTCTTCTTACAAGGAGAAGAGTCCTGGAGTAGCTGGGGTGCTGAAGGGGAGCCGTTCACATATGGGCCACTGCAGCAGGCAGAGGGTCTTGATTGTCAGAATCAACTGTTCATGCTACATAAGGCAGGCAACCGTTACCAACATGTTCATTGAATGGCAGTGCAAAGATGATCCGCTACAAAGTGCTCATCTGTAATTTGGGTTGACTTTATAGTAGTCTGAGAGGATGGGATAAATAAACGGAACACTCTCCAGATAATTCACATGAGTAAACTTGATAAAGAGTGTCGAGAAAACATCTTTCCAACAATTAGTCTTGCATTGGCTTTTTAAAATATTTTAAATAGTGATTCTATTTTTAGATAATGATTCTAAATTTGTCTTAGCTGGAAAATCCATCAAAATCATTATATTTCAACATTGGCATCTATGAATCCCTTTATTATAGATTATTTCTATTCCATTTAGTTACTAGGTATTCAAATGTCTAAAATCCAAAATAAGTAGTTTAAATATATTAAATAACAACTGTGCTAGTCAATGTGTTTGAGTTCAAAATGTCTGAAAACAACAACTGCACACAAACCCCCTATTCAACTTGCCTAGTAATTTGCACCACACAGAAGCTAATCAAAATCAGCAGTGTCATTCTAAGGTTATCTAAGACAACAACTAGACAATGGTTATTCTTTTCCTGAAGGTATGGGCAAAACAAATTTAGACCCTTTCCTCTGATTCTCAGTCCATCCCCCGCCAAACAATGACACAGTTTGGCATATGACTTCACCACTCTTGAGTGACTGAACTGGAAAGGGTGCTATGGTCTTCCTGATAGCGACCTTCAAGGAGGGAGCTGTGTTAGTGCCACCCTCATCCCTCAGGTACACTTCATAGGCAAGGCTTACTGCTCTCAAGAGACAATTGTGTACCCTAAGTGAGTAGCATAACACATACCATGTGCATTATTTCATTCACTAAGTAAGAACTGCCCTTACCAGAGAAGGCTAAAACTCACCCAGTAGCAGACAGATCTTTTAGTCTCACATTTGAAAGCACAGGTTCAGAATGGAAAAAGAATTTAAACCACCAGGTGGATTCTGCCACTTCAGGCAACCCTATCAAATAAAATTTGTATTACTCCTTATCAAACAAATTTGAGATTAAAAATAAAAGAAATAATACAAATGGCACTGAAAGAAATAACTAAGTACCTTGCTGTGATTTGTCATCATCTATGAAGTTAATGGAATCAGAGACAGTTAAAGAACTAACTGAAGAAACACTGGACTCTGTGGGAAACAAACGATATTAAACAAATAAATAACTGGCAAACAGACAAGCACATTCGCATCATTTAAATACAAACTGTCAAGTAGCATGGTTTGAAATCATTTATTCCTAGCTTGTGAATTCGTGAATTGAAAAACTGATCAAATTATCAATCAATAGAAAGCTGCTATGTTAAGAAATACTATATTCTACTGATAAGATATACTCACTCTCTCCTTGGATGTGAATGTTGAATTTAAAATGTATTATAAATGTTTTCAGATTCAAAGACTAAGAAAGAACAAGACCAAGAATAAATATTGTCATACTACATTAGAAATATTAATACATACATATTTAAAGTTCTACAAAAGTCATCAAATCTAGGAATTAAGGAATTATTTTGAAAGAACAAACATTTTGTCTTATTAAACTTGTATTTAAAACCTATGTCTCTTATAAGATCAGAATATAAAAGTAACTCCTGTGGATAAATAACACCAAGTAAATGAGCATAAACTTTTGTAAAATGAATAAATCAGTAGTTGCCTCTAAAACTTATACTATGAGCAACGCTTGAAAGAAGAGTTTTCTATGTGTTGTTGCCATACATACTTTTAATAACTACTAATTTGGTTCTAAAATGCTTATTTTATTTTATGAAATTTCTCAATCTTCTCTAAGAAGCTACAATTTTCTATTTGGCTATGAATATGAACAGATGGATAGATTAATAAAAATAAAACTGGTCAGATAGAAATTGGCCTATTATCCATAGCAGAAGATGGAAATTAGAAAATTTTTGAAGCAAAATCATGCTATCCTTTCTTTTCTAAGGAGTTGACTAATACTTTCTGTATGTAAAATTATCAGTTTTTAGTGGATCTTACAGAACGCAAGGTATATAAAATTAAAATGTAATAATGAAACATAAGCTGATGTTCACTGATTTTTAAGTGTCAATGACTTCATCGATACAACATAGCTAGAACAAAGAAGTGGCTGTCAGCACTGGGTCAGAGAGGTCCCTGAGGCCTCCTGTTTCCTTCATTGTCACCAAGAATTAGTTTTCTCCCTTAAGTTCTGAAGGTAACATGATACCTATGTTAACAATATCCCACAAACATCACCTCAAATCATATTACCTAGGGATGTCTCTATGATGATGCAACTTACTTCGATAATACTGATTTCTGGCTAGAAGGCAACCGATGGAAGGTACCGATGCCATGGCTTTACCCATGAGAAAGCACCCAAGAAGCTGTGAGCATCAATCTGAGAAACAGCAACAGAGAAAAGAGGCATTGATATGAATAACAGGGAGTTTTCTTTTCTTTTTTTCCACGTGACTGTTACAAAGTATTATCATTTACCATGTAATAAATATCTGATAAAAGGAATTTAAATGTTTACGCAAAAGTTCAACCAAATATAGTGCAATAAAAAGATGCAATTAAGTAGTACATTTAGATCGAAAAGAAAGAAAAACTATACGTCCAACTATACACAATGCACAGAACTTACTCCATCTACAACAGACCTAAAGGTCAGAGAAAAAGTGTTAACTCAGCCATGAAGTAGTCACTCACCTACTTGTTTTCTCCAATTCGTTCTTTCAAAATAAACGCGGTTCTAAAGTTTCTTCAGAAAATACATGCTTTGAAAGAACCAGTTCTTAGTGATTGAAGAGAGGCTGCACCACCCACGCAGGCCCAGAGGCAGGCGCCTGATCGGGGACCCCTGAGCACACCTTATATTTAGAAGCCCCAGGCTGGCTGGAACCTGAGCTGTGGGTGACTTGGAGTGAGGTGGGCACACAGCCAGTCAGAGGCGGCAAGCAAGCACTCGCTGCACGCCTGCCCTCCAGCCAGCCAAAGGCCCTCAGAACGCGACAGCCTGCC
This sequence comes from Rhinopithecus bieti, assembly GCF_001698545.2. NCBI lineage: Eukaryota > Metazoa > Chordata > Mammalia > Primates > Cercopithecidae > Rhinopithecus > Rhinopithecus bieti. The sequence continues at coordinate 114,393 of NW_016809522.1, read as the reverse complement.
AAGTTTGGCTGCAGTCAGCAGGGAAGGACTTGGCCCGATACTCCTTTGGACTCAGCCTGTTCAATATCGCAACCGCTGGTGACTACAGAGAGGGAGGCGATACGCAAGTGTCTCCTCAGCCTTAGATACAATCACACACTCCACCTGCAGCACCACGCTGGGCACGTGTGGGATGCACAAGCAGCCTGCTATCTGGCTGGGGAGACTGAACGTACCCTCCCACAGTTACAGTGAGGCAAGGCAGAGTCCCACTCTCAAAGGAAAGCAAGAAAACTCTCTAGGCAACATTGAAGTCGTCCCGGAAGTGGGACAGAGCCAGTAGAACTTGATGGACAGATGGACAGTGAGTTAGAAATTCTAGAAGGAAAGACAAGAGACAAATGGAAATCATGGGTAATAAGAGGATATTAATGACATTGTATCAATATCATTTACTGATACAAAAGCTAAGTTTTATTCTGATTTCAGTAACATTTCTCAGATAGATTACTTTGCCCTTTCTTTTCTTTTCTTTTCTTTTTTTTTTTTTTTTTTGAGACGGAGTCTCGTTCTGTTGCCCAGGCTAGAGTGCAGTGGCGCGATCTCGGCTCACTGCCAGCTCCGCCTCCCGGGTTCACGCCATTCTCTTGCCTCAGCCTCTCCCGAGTAGCTGGGACTACAGGCGCCTGCCACCACACCCGGCTAAATTTTGTATTTTTAGTAGAGATGGGTTTCACCGTGTTAGCCAGGATGATCTCGATCTCCTGACCTCGTGATCCACCCGCCTCGGCCTCCCAAAGCGCTAGGATTACAGGCGTCTTTATGATACAATTTATATTCCTTTGGGCATATACCCAGTAATGGGGTTGCTGAGTCAAATGATAGTTCTGTTCTTAGGTCTTTAAGGAATTGCCATACTGTTTTCCACAATGGTTGAACTAATATACACTCCTGCCAACAACGGTGTAAGCCTTTCCTTTTTCTCTGCAACCTGGCCAGCACCTATTATTTTCTGACTAAGTGCTATCTTTTAGTTGATTTCTAAATCTTCTGCCTTGTCATGAGATAATTTCTGATTTTACTCATTTTGAAGTAGTCTATGGAAGTGGCTTTCTGTGCACTTGAGAAAAATAAACATTATTTATTTGCTGTATACTGCCATTATTTTACATGTATCTGCTAGATTGTGTTACTTAACTTTTATAAGCAAATAATTCTTATACTTACCAATGTGTTACTGCTTGATCTACCAGTTTCCTGTATGAGTATATCATCTAATTATATCGATTTTTGTTTTATGAATTTTGAAGCTTTGTGATAGGTGCACACAATAATCACGATTATAATATTGTCTGAGTGGATATTTGCCTTTGTCTTCTTTTATCATGACTAACATTTTACCTTTGTGCTATTTGTTTAATTAGTCTAATATTAGTATTATAGTACTAGCTTTTTCTCTAAGTAATCATCAAGTATGTCTTTTTGTATCCCTTAATTTTCAACTTGCTGTAACAATCACTTATAAGTATCCTTTAACTGTATTTTTTCCTAATGATATCTGTTTTTTGAAATATTTTAGTTTAGTCCACTAACATGTATTGGAATTACTCACAATTTGAACTTTAGATTTTGAGGTTTTCCTACATAATTTTTATGTCTCAGTCACTTATATGCGTGTGTATACTTTAAAACCTTAATATAAAAGTAAATTTAGTTAATTTAACCTTTGCACTGCATTTTGAGTGAGTACCACCGTGTTTCTTCCAATTTACTACTTCTTTTTTTAACTATATCGTACCTAAAATTTAATTTGTATGTATGTATACACACACACACATATGTATGTATGTTTTTATATATATTTGCCTATGTAAATTTAGTTGCTTTATTTCTGTCCTGTTTTTCATAGTTCTTTCGTTTGTTTCTCTGACCATCTTTAACATGGCTACTATGAAGTCTTGGTTGAAACCCTCTATGAAATTAGCATCATTCCATGTGCATTCTGTCACAGTTGTGACTCTGTTGGCTGGCTTTCTGAGCAGAAGATCTCTTCATAAGTTTTGGCTGTTAGTTTGCAGGTTCATTTTGAGTATTCTCTCAGTCCTCTGTACTCTCCCACCCACTAGGCCACCCCACCTCTCCTGGCTAGTGTCACCATGGGGTTCAGGTACCACTCTTACCTGACCCTAGTTTTTGTGTCTTTGAATTATAACACTACTCACATTTTATTAAGTTATTTACTTCTTTCACATATTAAACTGTGAGCAGGTCAAAGATGGAGGTGCCTCTATTCATTTCAGCTTCAGCAATGCCCAGCACAAAACCTCACAGATATGGTAGTTTAGGTTCCAAAAATGTAATAAAACCAATGCATTTCTTCTTTGCCTGGTAATAAGGATTACATTCTTGGGTAATAATTAAAAAGTCACAACAAGGCTTAGATTTAAATGCTATAACTGACATAATTAGAGTAATTTTTACCTGATTGCTGATTCATGTTTTTTTTAAATACCCAAGTACTAAAATTAATCACAATCACATTCTCAGTGAGTATTTTGTCCTAGAGTTGAGGGTGCTAACATTTTTACTTGATAATGACAAGAAGAGAGTGACTGCCTAATTCCAATGACATGCTGAAAACCAGCAGGGAAAATGGAGCTGTCCTCTGCACACTCCTGTTCAGACAAAGTTGTAAGATGTGCCCTAGTGAGGTATCAGCCTCTTAAAAGGTTGAGAAAGGGTTCAGAATTCTAATTAGTCAACTGCAACTCTTCTGAGAGATGATCTGTTTATCACATGTAAGATACTACTACCCTTTCTAAATTTATTGACGTTGGATGCAGTAGTAAATAGATATCAGATTGCTGGTTTCTGGAACATGGAAATCCATGGCAAGAACAATGACTAAACTTGCTGATAATTCACCATGTCCCTATGTTGTCACAGACCATTGGCCAAGTGTGCAGTAAGAGAGGATCAATATCTGACTGTCCTGGAAGACTTAAAATGTCTAGATCTTATTCCAATCTGTGGTTATAAAGTGTCTGATTGTTCATACAAGATGTCAAGAATTTTAAGTGTGTCCTGATATTCAGGCCAATAAATGTGCTATATTAAGCATAGCAGAGTCACTAATAACTAATGCTGCAAATGAATATGTGTAGCATGTATTCTATAAACACATGGCAATCTGCATTAAAACACTGTTTCATTTCTTAACTGCTGTGGAAAAGGTTGCCAAAAACTAGTTATTGACTATCTCTGGGCCTCCACAAGTGATATATGAAAAAGGAAATAATAATATCTAACTTTATTTGAAATTCATTTCAGTTTCAATACATATAATTCAATTGTTTGTTTAAATTTTATATTTCTCTGAATCGTCTATAGTCTATCCATTAATTGTCATGATTTTGCACAACAGAAACCAATCTCATCTAGAATCAGGAAACAATTTATTGGGAGAATAGTGGTCAGTTCATACAATGATTAGGAAGCATAGAGCAGTGTGCTCTCATGAGCAGGATTCTCCAGGAAAGATCCTGGGAGCTTATACGGGGTCATCTGGTACATGAATTGCCAGAGCCAGGACACGGCAGGAGGTGCACCCAACCGCTTCCCATGGCACTGGAGCTAAAATTGCCACAGCCACACATCCCAAGGGCTGGGCTGCTGGCTCTTCTAGACAGTCTCTAAAAAGTAGCTCCCTAAATCCAGTGGGCATCCTCAATCTGCCTCCTTACACTCTGGCTGTTTAGTGATCCGCTGATAAAGTTGTTCTTATCTAGAAGAAGGCAGCACAAAACAATATAATATTACAGTATGCTCCCCAGAAAATTCTTGCCCTCCTGCTTCTTGGGGGATGAGAGACGGGCTGAGTGCTCTCTCTTACTGACCCCTGGCTCATACGCTTTCTGGATAAATCCTGTTTTTCAACCCATACTATGTGATATTGTAAACTCTGTCCTGAGAGCTATTGCACTTTTGGAAGTCACTCAGGAAAAAAGCAGGCTTAGAAAATGACAAGAACCAAGTACATTTAAGCAGAGAAGCATCTGCCCAAGTCACAGCACAGGCAGAAAATGGTGAGGGTTCTGCTGTCATCTATGACGAAGCCACCAACACAGAGCCCCCAGCGAGCTGAACTTAGTGGCTGACCCTAGGCCAGGCGATTGCCTCTAGCTTCATGGAGATGGAGAAGACATGTATCCTTGTAGCAAAAACTGCTGTCTTTCAGTATCTATTCTCTTCTTTCATTTTTAACATTTATTGGGCATCATCCACCCAACTAGGCAACCCATTTCTCAGCCTCCCTTGCAATAGGGAATACGTCTGGACCAGTGAACTGTGAGAAGTGTGTTGTTCATCTTTAAGATCATCTCCTTAGAGACCAAGCCACTTGGCATGGACTTCTTTTTGGCTTACTGGCTGGAAAATGTTACTAACCAAAACCATCTTGGAAAAAGCCACATTGTGAGAATAGCTTTCCCACCTCAGGGCTAGTACCAGAGAATGAAATAAAATTATCTTTCTAGGCCGTATCATGTTCTTATTGTTATGAGAGATTAGCTTGCACTCTGACCATTAAAATCAACTTGGACTTCAATAGGGAGTGGCACAGAGTGTTAGGTTCCTCCAAAATAGAATAGATCTTCAGATGCTGAACTGCCAAGGAGTGAAGGCTGATGTCACCAGAATGTTTTATTGTCCTTGATCCTAACACGTATCTTTTGCTCTGCTAAGCAGTCCTAGTCGTTTCCTTCCACTTGAATGTGGCAGCCTGATTCCCACCACATGCCCTAACTTACATTGTTTACGCAACTTGAAGTATTTCTCTTTTGCCCTTTTTCCCGAGTCCCTTAAAGCAAAAGAAAATTAAGTTAAATGACTTCCTGATTCATATCTGTATTATTATTGGATGGAATAATGAGTCAGTTGCCTATCATGCAAATATGCAAACACTAAAAACCAAATTAATCTCAGTTTTCATCTTCTCTCCTCTGCCCTGCATCCTCCCTGCCTGGCTGCCAAATAGTAATCATAACACTTTTTGATCAATTATTAGCACTCTTTGATCAATTATTAGCAAGCACTGGTCTGGATTCTTGAGGTTTCCTCCATAGACATCCTTGACACCATCTAGAAAGCCACAGAGCAGCTGAGTGATGTCTCTGGTAGTTAAATCTACTAGTAGCAACAAGATCTTTCCACCTCAGCCTCAATGTTAACTCATAAACTGGATAGGGGTGAGTTCCCCTTCCTGGTGCAAAGACTGTTCCTCAATATGCTCTCCCTTTAGGATTCTCTGAGCTGTACTTATTTTTTTTGGTTTTGGTTTTGGTTTTTTTCAATACTGTCACACTTCCTCCTTTCTGTGGTAAAGCATCTAAAAGAACATAATGGAACATAATGGGCTCAAGCCAGGTCTGTGTTTCTGGCTTGCAAACCTACACCCGGTGAGTTGGATAATTACTCTGAGTAACGGCCAATATACTGATAATTTGGAAGCCTATGAAACAGTTTGGGAACATAAACACACCTTATTGTCTAGCAGACATTCCATAGTATCAGTAAGAGCAAAGAATTATCAAATTCTTTTTGTTTACATTTTGATTGCTTTTCATGTCAGATCGAAATTTAAACACCATTTCCCCCCAGTCTATATTACTCCCATTTCCCCACAAATCCCCACTCTTAATATGAGGAAGCTGCTTATTTTAATATGCCTCAGACCCTCATCTATGAAATGCAACGTGCATCTGATTATCTGACTGGAGGAACTCCAGGCTTTGTTCCCTGGAAGACAGACAAATTTGCCCACAGTTTTATTAAAGATGTTTCTTGGGAAAATGTTGAAAGAGAGTAAAGAAACCAGGGCTGAGCAGTGAGAGATGCTGGACTACAGTGAGTGGGCCTTGGTGGGCTTGTCCTGGAGGGGAATCAGGGCAGCACTACCAGACCCCACAGCCTGCCTTTGCATTGCTTGAATCCACTGGCTTTGGATAGTAAGTTCATCCCTGAGGAGCATCTCCTCAGGGGCTCAAATCGGTTCTTCTTCTGGAAAAACTTATACAAGGAAGGTGAGTGGGATGAAGTTTAATTCCTGCCACTGCAGAGGACTTGAGGTCACAGTGACTCCTACCCTCTCCTGTGTTTCCTGACCAGCACTTCTTCTGAGACAAATGGTTTACCCAGAGGACTGACCCATATCTTCATCTTTGAACTTTCTGAACCACTAGTCACACATCCTTGGTAAGCTGTGGGTGCATGTGTGGGAAAAGTGCAGTTCCAAGAAAGTCCTGTTCATATGGCTCGCCCTTGGCTGCACCTGGGAATGAGCCTCTGGAATGTTCTGTCCCATAGGAGTATTTTTGCATTCCTGAGGTGTTTAGCCACATGGTACCAACTGTCTGGATAGTTTAGAGCAACATGCATTTGATGGTGATCTGGCGCTTCAGTGACAGAAGAAAGTCAGGCAAGTGCTCTATGTCTGCATAAGCGACCCTCCATAAAAATCTTGGGTTCTGAGACTCAGGTGCACTTTCCTAATGGGTAGCATTTTGTACATGTCACACACTTTCACTGGAAGAATTCAGTGTGTCCTATGTGACACCAGTGGGAAGGAAAACCTAGAAGCTTGTGGCATCTGATTTTCTCCTGACTTACCACCTCTCCCTCAACCAGGGAATCTTTGGAAGTCTACCATTATCTGTTGGAACCAGCTGGTTTTTATAGGGACCCAGTAGTTAAATTAAATGGCAGCCACCACTCATGTATTCTTTATAGATACCTTTTTTTTCTTTCAGGGTCTCACTCTGATACCCAGGCTGGAGTACAGGGGTGCCCTTTCTGCTCACTGCAACCTCTACCTCCTGGGCTCAAGTGATCTTGCCTCAGCGCCACAAGTAGGGGACTACATGTGCACACCACCATGCCTAGCTAATTTTTGTATCTTTTTTTGTAGAAACAGGATTTTATCATGTTGACCAGGCTGGTCTCAAACTCCTGGGTTCAGGAGATCCACCCGCCACAGCCTCTCAAAGTGCTGGGACTACAGGCATGAGACACCACGCCCAGCTCATTCTTTATATCTTCAAAAGTTGCACCAATATCAGCCATTTCTCCCAGGATGCAATTTTTAAAACCTTTACTATCTTGGCTATGACACAGGGCAGGTGGAAGGACAGGGAGAAGTTCTGGAAGCTTGCACCAAGCCTTGCCTACTACGTCACTCCTCCACCACAGGGCAGTGACCAAAATGATGGTTCTGCCAGCCACGGATTGTGCCCATGTGAATTTTACATTTGCAGACCAGGGAATTGACCATTAGGACCAGTGGATAGAGTAAGAGTAAACCAAACCTGGGTCAGGACTCCTATACATACTGCCCTAACAAGCAAGTTATGATGACATTTCTGACCCCTGAGAATCTACTTCAACATAGTTGTTTTGTATGAGAAGTCCTCAAAATGTCATGTACTTCACTTCCACAATGCATAAACATCCCTTAGATCCCTTCATGGAAGAACTAGGGTAATGATTTTCAGATGCACTTCCCATGGTGTTACAGGATCCCTACTCGTGGGAACCCAGCCCTCCTTCACTGCGTAAGCTCTGGGTCTGAGACGTGTCTAATAAGATCCAGAAACCAGGCAAGAGATCATGAATATTTATTGATTCAGCCGCCCTCAAAATCCTTGGCTGTATTTTTACTGTACAAATGAAGCAATGCTCTTGAGACTGCTGGTCCATCTTGGCCCTGGGTTGGTTTCTTCTACAGCCTCTCTCCACGGCTCATAGTCTTCTTTCTGTGGGTCTGTGTGTCCATATTCCCTCTTCTTATGAGGACTCCAGTCGTATTGAATTAGGGCCCACCCTAAGAAGCTCATTTTAATGTAATTACCTCTTTAAAACCTATCTTCAAATCCAGTCCTATTATAAGGTTAAGATATCAACATCTGAGTTTCCAGGGACACAATATAGCCCATGCCATCCTGCTTGAGCTTGCCAAAGACTATGGGTCCCCACCTGTCACCCAAGACAGGGTCCACATTGCCAGCTAGCTGAAGGGGATCAGCTCCAACAACCTTTCTGCCTCTTGCTGGTCTCCCTGAGGTCTATGTAGGGGGAGTTTACTGAGGCATGAGGGAGAGAGTCCTTGAGCATCACCTGTTCAAATCACCTTTCTTCAATTACATCATGATATCACTCAGACAATTCACCAGTTATAAGATTTCAAACACAAAATGTATGCTAAGGGAAAAAAAGTTTATTTTTGAACATGAATTATCCATTTTATAAAATATCTTCCATTACATCAATTTTGATTTATTTTTATTTACCTATGAATGGATATATTGCAAGTTTTAAAGGCAATATCCGTATTTTCTGACATAAAATTTCACATAGTCATTTTTTTCTACTGATCTTTTAACTAAACTTATACAAAACAATTTCTTAGTCAGAATTTAAAACAGAGATGGGCTGGGCACAGTGGCTCATACCTGTAATCCCAGCACTTCGGGAGGCTGAGGTGGGCAGATCACCTGAGGTCAGGAGTTCAAGACCAGCCTGACCAATATGGAGAAACCCTGTCTCTACTAAAAATACAAAATTAGGTGTGGTGCTGCACGCCTGTAATCCCAGCTACTCAGGAGGTTGAGACAAGAGAATCACTTGAACCCAGGAGGTGGAAGTTGCAGTGAGCCGAGATCATGCCATTACACTCCAACCTGGGCAACAAGACCGAAACTCTGTCTCAAACACAAACAAACAAACAAACAAAAAATAGAGATGCAATAAGCTTCAGAGGTAGAGACAGGAGATGCATTTTTAATAATATAGGTATAATTATCAAAGAGCCCAAATCCACCTTACATGTTGAAAGCATTAAATTATATATGATTTATTTAAAATAAAATTTTGAAATCTGAGACCTACACACACAAAAAAGAATAGTTTTAGCAGTAGTGTTTATTTTACTGTACTTTTCACTCTATGCCTAATTGAGGATATAGTGTTCAGCTACACTGTTCTTTCATTTCCCTTCTATTTTTTCCCTCTTATGGAAATAAACACTGCTAAACTTTCAGATGAAGTGTAGTATTAACTTTTATCAGATGGTCCAAAGCCGAAAATGGATTTTGAACCTCATTCCAGGGAGGGTAATATATCTTTATAAGTTTCAACACATGAAAGAAAAAAAAGACAACAAAATAAAACATTACCTTGGCTAAATTTTCTCAAGCTGTTGCCAGAAACTACAGAAAACTCTCTGGTATTGCAAATACATTATAACATAGTAAGATAGTTTTATGTAACAAGATCAGTAGTTGAAGGTAATTTCTGTATAGTTAAGTACAGGAGGACACAAGTAATTAATGTTATTTATTTATTTATTTTTTATTTATTTATTTATTTTTTTTTGAGACGGAGTCTCGCTCTGTCGCCCGGCCTGGAGTGCAGTGGCCGGATCTCAGCTCACTGCAAGCTCCGCCTCCCGGGTTTACGCCATTCTCCTGCCTCAGCCTCCCAAGTAGCTGGGACTACAGGCGCCAGCCACCTCGCCCGGCTAGCTTTTTGTATTTTTTAGTAGAGACGGGGTTTCACCGTGTTAGCCAGGATGGTCTCGAACTCCTGACCTCGTGATTCGCCCGTCTCGGCCTCCCAAAGTGCTGGGATTACAGGCTTGAGCCACCGCGCCCGGCCATGTTATGTTTATCATAGACAATTTTCTAAAGTATTATTACTATATATATTCAAGCATATACACTCAATCACAAAAACATGCAAAGGTATGGAATTTTAGGTAAATTACAGAGTAGGTATTTGCAAAACAATAGTTTTGCTTGTCATCTAGAGAAAATATTGCTAAAACATTTGCCAAAAACAGAATTGCCTCAAAATAAGTCAGTCTTCTACTTTTGCACCTATAACACTGAACTGAAAGGTACAATTTAGTATGCTTCCATGAATCCACACTCATTTCTAATTATTGGTGAATGTGTATAAGTATTTTGAGGTTTTAGTATTTCTAGACTAAGCCTTACTCCCCTGGCTACCTCATTCCCTACCGCAACCAAGATCACTCTAGTGTTATCCCTCCTTAATTTAGGGCCTTAGGTATTGTGCTTTACCTCTGTTACATGCTACCCTTCACATCCAACCCCACACCACACAATACCACACCACACCACACCACGCCACACCACACCGAATATATATGGACCTGGGTCTGGAAATGGGATAGCATATAACATTACAGAGCAAGCATTAGAATCAAAGAGCTGAGACAGAAGATAAAGGCCCTGTTGTCTGCACTGTTTCCATTCAAACTAAAGTGGGGTGCCACAGACACTGTTCTCAGGGAACGTGTCCATTTCTAAGAAAGCCAGCCATAATAGAGGCTGTTCAGTCAACAGTTACAGACCACTCTGACTGTGCAATATGCTATTCCAAGCACTAGTGGGGACGCATATATCCCTGCCATTAAGATATTTATAGTCCAGTTGGTGGAGATAATTTTATTAGCAGGCATCCAGAAAGAAGAACCTTAGCATGGCATTGAAGTGGGTGGAAGTGGCACTCAGCACGCTGAGGAGATGCACAATGAGAGCCAAGCATCAAACAGATTAAACAAATTTCTAGAAAATGGAGACTTTTGAGGTTAAGATTTCTTTAAGGCTCTTTATTAAATAAAGAAATCAGTTGTCTTTCTTATCTGACTCCTTCTTTCTTGATGAAATTATAAAACTTTTAGCTGAAGTAACTTTTAAATACCCCATTGCAAGCAATGTGCTAACTGTAAAATATTGAGCTAAGCAAAATAAAGTGCTTCAATCCTTGTCATATTAGCATTCAGAATGCATTTAAGCTATAATTAAAACACATTTTTCTTTGAATGCACATTTAATATGCACAGCAAGATTGATTAAATACCTCCAGCAAGCTGATCTTTTAATTTCTGGTTTCCAAGATGGCACACGCATTGATTCAGTTTCCCGCTTGGGATTCTTTCACTGTCTTCATCCCTCACATACTCCAACGGAGGGCCCTCCAGTAGCAGCAGAATACCTAAACACAGAAATGGAGTAACAAATCCCAGAACTGCATATTGTAATATATGGTGCATATTATACCATTTAATTATAAATTGTTAACCTTTTTAGTAAGACTGTTCTATTTCACAGAATGGGGAAGAAATGTGACCTCAAGATTAGGATTGAAAGTTGGGAATCAGAGGTTATAGGTCTAACTCTGCTTTGAGCTACTCACATAAACCAAGACAAATTTCCTTGTGTTTAATTCCACAATGGATAATTTTCACTTTCATTTCTTGATGAGGGCTAATAAAATAAATGAGGTGTTCCTTCAAGTCTGGATTTTGTCTGAATGTGCTGGGGTAGGGAAAACAGTGTTTGTCTCCCCTATGCCTTTATTTTTTCCTATAAAAATAGTGCTATTAAAATTTAAGTGTTCTTCAAAATGTTATATGTAGGAAGCTTCAAATTATTGTATGCATTATACCACTTGTTACCAATTTAACCCAATTACTATTCTCCTTTTACTTTTCAGTTAATCTCTGATTGTACATTAGACATCTGTGAAAGATCAGGAACTATGTTCAGCCATTTTTGGCAAAATCCTATGGAGATATGTCTATTAGAATTGAGTCATCAGAGTATACAATCATGTTAGGGAACTTGAAGGGTTTCCTTCACTGAACTTCATTAAAACTAACTTCCCTTGATCATTAAAATACAGTTTGACTTTGTAGCAGCATTTTTTGGTGAGTGTAGGCCTTTTGTGAACTATCATTGAAGTTATCACTAAAATATCTTTGATCTGAGATTTTATATAGAATTGCTCATGGAAATAGCACACCATTTTTGCAGGGCTTTGTGCTATCAATGCATACAGAGGCTGTAAACTCATATTATTTTATAAAATTTAATCTTTAATTGATTTAAAGTAAATATAAAAAATTCACTCCTTCATATCTAATGGGAATATACTGAAAGAGTTTAACTTTTAATTAATTGAATTTTCCATACAAGAGATAAAGTGCTTATGGTTTACTAAGAGGAAGAGAAAGGGTTAGGTCATCGTCCAAAATTCATGACCCTTCATTCAGACTAATAAAAATGTTGATAAATATTTCATCAAAAACTGAAATCATAAAATGAAACACTTTGTAATTGTTTCAAGAGCCACAGTAATGTGCATTCACTAAAACAATGCATATATTGGCAAGCCTTTTTCAGCCTGCCATTTTAGGGTACAGTGCTAAGGGCTCAATAACTTGCACATATGTCACAACCTTTCAAAAAATTAAGGAAAGAACACAAAGTTTGAAGACCAAGTTTGCAATAATAATCACCAAGTGATTTCAAGCCCAGAAACAATACTGGGGAGTTTATTTTCCAATCTAGAAAGGGAGTATCTGTGCATGATCAAATGAAACACTAGAGGGAAAAATTTTGCAAGGTATGGTTCAAAGTAACAATTATTTATATGAGTGGTTACTGTGTGTCACACACTACTGCTATTTTTATTTCCAAGAATTTTGTGGACTTAAAAAATACCAAAGGATAACTGATTGTCATATTTCTATCTATCACAAAATGGAAACTTAGGGATTGAAATGATTAGTGCATTTTTAAATATATAGCTGGTGTTTATCATTGATAGATATTAGTTTTTATGGATATTACTCTACCAGCAGGGTGAAAGCCGATATACTCTGTAAATTCTCAATACCTGTTGGATATCTAGCAGGCTCACTGAACAGAGATTAGTAACTCATCAATCCATTTATTCACTCAAAAACTTTTTGTGTGTATATACTACACACCAGGGCTTATTATGATGTGAATACATAAGGTTAACAAGACAAAGTTTTTTTTTGTCTGTTTTTGTTTTTGGATTTTTTTTTTTAGTAGAGATGGGGTTTCACTGTGTTAGCCAGGGTGGTCTCGATCTCCTGACCTCGTGATCCGCCCGTCTCGGCTTCCCAAAGTGCTGGGATTACAGGCTTGAGCCACCGCGCCCGGCCAAGACAAAGTTTTTTATCTAATGAACTCAAGCAAACTAATAAATTATAATACAACTTCCAGTAAAGAAATATGCTACAAATAAAATAAACCAAGCAGAAAGAGTGTTGGGGGACTGCTAATTTAGATACAGTCCTAAGAAACAGCATCTCTGAGGAGGGCCCATTTGGGCACAGCCTGCAGGAAGGACCAAATTCAAACATAATATCAGTATGAGGAAAGTTCCAAACAATAAGAACAGCAAGTATGGATGCTCTGAAGTAAAGAAATTCTTGGAAACAGAAGAAAAGACCATGAATTCAGCTGAGCAAGTGAGGCAGAGAGAGGGAGGAGGCTGATAGAAAATGTACTCAGAGAGGTGAGTAAAGAACAACTCCCACTTGTAGAGACAGTAGGGATATGGATTGGGTTTTATTTTGAGCATGAGGGGAAGCTATATATGAGTTTCAATAGAATCATGACAATCTGGTTTTCACGGTTAAAAGATGTTTCTAGCTGTTCTGTGGAATAAAGACTCTGAAGTTATCAAAAGTGCAAGCAAGTAGAATTAGGAAGTTATTGCAGTTCTCCATGCGAGCAATAGCAAAAGATTGAACAAATGTAATGTTAAGGATCAAATTTTGTAACTTGGCTATAGAACTGACAAAATACCCTTTTAGCACTGGGAGGAAAGTATGTTTAAAAAACAAGAGTGATCACTATATTTTCCACGTAGGCAATTGGAAAAGGAGAGACTGACAACAAATTGAATCTAGTGTCTTTCTTGTATGCCATGGGATCGAGACCAGGGGTTTTACTTCGGACAGTCGAATCTGAAATGCCTTATTAAAAAATCAAATGGAGATGAAGCAGTCACCTGAGGCTCGGTACAGAGGCCAGAGCTGTAGATGGAGATGCAAGATCTGGCATTTATTATTCACAGATATTACTTCATTATTCATAGATATAAGTCCTGGAAATTACCAATGTAATATCATATTTAAAACCAAGAGTCTAAATGGAATTACCTGATGGTATAGTTCACAGAGACCAGCAAAGGACACAGAAGGCTGAGACCAGGGCATATCAACCTAACATTAGAAGTCAGGCAGAAGAACGAGAGCCAGCACAGGAAATGGGGTCTGAGCAAGTAGGGCAGTAGCAGAAACCATTATAAGTGTGATGTCCAAGGTGCAAAGTGAGACAAAGGGGGCAAGAAGGAGGACCTTGTGACTGCTTCAGTGCAGAAACCATTGATATACAGGAGGGAAACCACTGTTGACTCTGATGGGGAGTCTAGGTAAGGCATGGTGAGGGCTTTCAATAAGACTGTAGCAAGGGAGAGGAGCAGGAGGAAAATATAAAATGAACACTACGTAACAAAGTAAAATCATAGAGCCCAGAAACCAACTGATCCACAACCAAGGATGAAACAATAGTGCCATTCTCTAAGTAGAAAACACAAAGAAATATGCCCATTTTAGGAAAACTCTGTAAGTTCAGTTTCAAACATAATGAGCTTGAGGTTTCTGAAGCATCATGGAGCTCAGCAGTGACTCGAGACTGGCCTCAGCCAGAATTAAAAGCACACACAGAAAATAGAGTTTTGAGGAGCACCAACAAAAAATTTAAAGAATGTATTAGGCAAGTAAGCCTGCCCTGGAAAATTAGAAGGGAGACAACTAAGAGAATATATTGACACATATGTGAAGTATGCCTTTTGAGTGATGATGCTGTTTCAAATTTCTTTGTCTTAATCTTTCCCAAACTTTTTCAATCTGGCTCCAAATTTGTGCATTAAGAACAGATGGATATATCTTTAATTTCCTGCCACTGTGATCAAAAGAAAGAAAAGAAAGCTCTGCAAGAGTATACACACACACACGAACAAACACACAGACACACTCACACAGATATACTTCACCCTTGAACAATGTGAAGGTTAACAATGTGAAGTATCAGTCCCTGAGCAACCGAATATCCACACACAACTTTTGAGTCCTCCAAAATTTAACTACTAATATCTTACTGTTGACCAGAAGGTCTACCAATAACATAAATAATCAATTAACACATATTTTTGTACATTATATATATTTTATCTTGTATTCTTACAATAAAATAAGCTAGAGAAAAGAAAATATTATTAAGAAAATCATAAGGAAGAGAAAATATATTTCCTATGCCTTAAGCGGAACTGAATCATCATAAAGGTCTTCATCTTCATCTTCTTCACACTGAGTAGACTGAGGTGGGAAAGGAAGAGGCAGGGTTAGTCATGCTGTCTCAGGGGTGGCAGAGGCAGAAGTAAATCCACATATGTATGTGTGTGTGTATAGACACACACATACACACACATGCATATATGTATACATATACTTTTTTCTACATAAACCAATTTCTCTTGGGACACAGACTTTCTGCAAATATTGATGAGTTGGGGCATGATAGCAGAAAGAAGAGAGATTCTGAAGCAAGCCAATCTGAGGTTGAATTCTGCTTATCCCTCTTTTTCATTGTATAGCCTTTGGCAACTTATTTCATCTCCATAACTCAGATTTCTTATCTACAGAGGGAGGATAACTAAACAAACTGCACTAGGTTGTTGTAGATACTGCATATAATAATGTTTGTAAAATTTCTACCACGGTGCTTGGTGCATAGATGCTTAACAGGTGTTAATCTTTGATACGGTTTGGTTGTGTCCCCACCAAATCTCAACTTGAATTTTACCTCCCAGAATTCCCAAATGTTGTGGACGGGATCCAGGTAGAGGTAACTGAATCATGGAGGCTGATCTTTCCCATTCTATCCTCACGATAGTGAATAAGTCTCATGAGATCTGATGGTTTTATCAGGGTTTCCGCTTTTGCTTCTTCCTCATTTTTCTCTTGCTGCCACCATGTAAGAAGTGCCTTTTGCCTCCCACCATGATTCTGAGGCCTCCCCAGATATGTGGAACTGTAAGTCCAATGAAACCTCTTTTTGGTCCCAGTTTTGGGTATGTCTTTATCAGCAGCATGAAAACGAACTAATAAAGTCTTCTTTCAGTCCCTCCTGAGGGTATTTTAGAGACTTCCTACTTCAATAAAACCTGAGTTCAAGAATATACCAATTGTGCTTTCAACCTTTTTCATAGTTTAATAGATATACTTGGGAAAAGTTGAAGTCACACATATTAATAGTTTTTGTTGTTTAGAAATGTCATTACTTTTTATTGAGTTAAAATTTATATACAGTGAAATACACAGAACTTACATGTATAGTTGGATGAGTTTTGATATATATATACCTGTGTAACCACCATTCCAAACAAGATATAGAGTATTTTCATCATACCAAGAAGTTCCCTCATATATCTTGATAATGGTGAGCATCTTTTCATGTGCTTATTGCCCATTCCCATGTCTTATGAATTGTCTATTCATGCTTTTTGCCCAATTTTTATTAGGTTGTTTGTCTTTATTGATTTGTAGGAGGCTTTGTTTATTGAATACGTGTCTTCTCTACCATATGAATAAATTTCTTGCATCTGTGCAGAGTCTTTTCATTTTCTTAATGATGTTTCTGATGAGCTGAGATTTTTAATTTTGATAGAGGCCAATTAATAATGTTATTTAAATTTTAAATCTAGTGCTTTTGTGTTCTTGCTAAGAAATCATTGCATACTTCACAGTTGCAAAAACATTTTCTTCCCTTTTCATCTAGAGATTTTAAAACTTTAGATTCATGTTTAGATGTATAATCCATCTAAAATTATTTTATAATAAACAATTTTAACAATGTACTTTTATGTATTATGATGTATTCTAGAATTTTTTCAGTGGCTATACTTTCAAATGTTTTATCACGTGATGAGATGAGGTTTATGATGAAGCTTTCAAATGTTAGGTTTGTAATATAATCTCCCTTCTGAGCAAACACATTTCTAATCCTACCTCATTGACTAGTTGCCTTGTAAGTTAGCCGAAATGTGATTCAGCTAAAAAATGTTGTGCTTTCTGGAATAAAAACAGAAATAAATACCAAGATGAACTGTCAAAGCCACACAACTACATGAAAATTAAACTACTTGCTCCAGAAAGATGTTTGGATGAATAATAAAATGTAAGAAGAAATGAAAAAAGCTCTTAGAAACATAAAAATAGACACAACATACCCAAATCCATGGAATGCAGCAAAAGCAATGTTAAAACCAAAGTTCAACACTAAATGCCTACATCAAGAAGATAGAAAGATCTCGAATAAACAATCTAACATCCACCTAAAGGAACTAGAAAAACAAAAACAAACTAATCCCAAAGCTATCAGAAGAAAAAAAATAACTAAAATCAGAGCCACGCTAAATGAATTGAGACCCCCAAAAACATACAAAGGATCAGTGAAACAAAAAGTTGCTTCTTTGAAAGAATAAACAAGATTGTTGAACCATTATAGATTAACAAAGAAAAAAGAGAGATGATCCAAATAAGCACGATGAAGAAGAAAAAGGTGACATTACAGTAGATCCCACAGAAATATAGAAGAACTTCAGAGGCTTTTATGAGCATCTCTGTGTGCACAAACTAGAAAATCTAGAGGAAATGGATAAATTCCTAAAAATGTACAACCTCCCAAGATTGATCCATAAAAAAACAGAAACTCTAAATGGACCAATAACAAATAAGGAAATTGAATAAGTAATTTAAAAACCTACCAATACGCAAAAAGAAGCCCAAGGCCAGATGGATTCATAACCAAGTTCTACTAGACATACAAAGGAAGAGCTGATACCAATCCTGCTGAAACTATTCTAAAAAATCGACAAGGAGAGATTCCTCCCTAGCTCATTCTATGAAAGCAGTATCATCCTGATACAAAAATCTGGCAAAGACACACAATAACAACAGGCCAATATCCCTGAGAAACACAGACAAAAAAAATCCTCAACAAAATACTAGCAAACCAAATTCAGGAGCACATAAAAGTTAATTCACTACGCTCAAGTAGTCTTTACTCTTGGGATGCAAAGTTTTATTCAACCTACACAAGTCAATAAATGTGATTCACTACATTAACAGAATTAAAACAAAACCAAATGATCATCTCAATACATGCCAAAAAAGGCTTTTGATAAAATCCAAACAAACCTTCATGATAAAAACCCTCAACAAACTAGACATTGAAGGAACATACTTCAAAATAATAAGAGTCATCTATGACGAATCCACAGCCAGCATCATACTGAATGAGCAAATGCCTGAAGCATTCCTTTCAGAAACAGGAGCAAGACAAGAATGTCCACTCTTACCACTCCTATTCAATATAGTATTAGAAGTCCTAACCAGAGGAATCAGAAAAAGGGAAGAATTAAAAAAGATCCAAACTGGAAAAGAGGAAGTCAAATTATCCCTCTTCATTGATGTGTGATTTTATACCTAGAAAACCCTAAAGATTCTGCCAAAAGGCTCTCAGAACTGATGAACAACTTCAGTGAAGTTTTAGGATATAAAATCAATGTACAACAATCAGTGGCATTTCTATTCACCAAAAACTTTCAAACAGAGAGGTGAATCAAGAAAGTAACCCCATTTATAATGGCAATAAAAATTAAAATACTGTAACCATAAAGGTGAAGGATCTCCACAAGGAGAACTGCAAAACACTGCTGAAAGAAATCATAGGTGACACAGAGAAGTGGAAGAGCAGTCCATGCTCATGGATTAGAAAAATCAGTATCATTAAAATGTCCATACTGCCCAAAGCAATCTGCAAGTTCAGTGCTATTTCTGTTAAACTACCAACATCATTTTTCACAGAATCAGAAAAAATTAAACTTCATATGGAGCCAAAAAAGAGACTGAATAGCCAAAGCAATCCTAAGCAAAAATAATAAAGCTGCTGGTATCATATTATCTGATTTCAAACTATACTACAAGGCTATACTAACAAAAACAACACGGTACTGGTAACAAAAACAGAAACACAGAACCATTGAACAGAATAGAGAACTCGGAAATAAACCCATACACCTGCAACCAACTGATCTTTTACAAAGTTGACAAAAATCAACAATGGGGAAGCAACTCCCAATTCAATAAATGGTGCTGAGAAAACTGGCTAACCATATGCAGAAAAATGAAACTGGACCGTTATCTCTCACCCAGATACAAAAATTTACTCAAGATGTATTAATGATGTAAATGCAAGACCTCAAACTATAAAAATCCTGGAAGAAAAGGAAATGCCATTCTGGACATTGGCCTTGGGGAAGAATTTATGACTAAGTCCTAAAAAGCAATTACATCGAAAACAAAAATTGACAGTTAGGGTCTAATAAAACTAAAGAGCTTCTGCACAGCAGAAGAAACTATCAACAGACTAAACAGAAAATTTACAGAATGGGACAAAATATTTGCAAACAAAGGACTAATATCCAGAATCTATAGTAAACCTAAACAAATCAACAGAAAAATAACCCCATTAAAAAGTTAGCAAAGGACATGAACATACACTTCTCAAAAGAGGTCAAACAACTATCCAACAAATGTATGAAAAAGTGCTCAACATCACTCATCATCAGAGAAAGCAAATCAAAACCACAATGAGATACCATCTCATACCAGTCAGAATGGCTATTAGTAACTAGACAATAAAATAATAGCTGCTGGCAAGGCTATGTTGAAGGGAATGCTTACACACTGTGAGTGAGAATATAAATTAGTTCAACCACTGTGGAAAGCAATTTGGAGATTCCTCAAGAACTAAAAATAGAACTCCAGTCGACCCAGCAATCTCATTACTGAGTATATACCCAAAGGAAAAGAAATCATTCTACCAAAAAGAAACCTGCATTCATATATTATCACAGAACTATTCACAGTAGCTAAGACATGGAATCAATCAATCAATCAATCAACGGCAGATTGGGTAGAGAAAATGTGGTACACATACACCATGGAATACTATGCAGCCATAAAAAAGAACGAAGTCAGGTCCTTTGGAGCAACATGGATGCAGCTGTAGCCCATTATCCTAAGTGAATTAACACAGGAACAGAAAACAAAATACCACTTGTTCTCATTTACAAGTGGGAGCTAAATATAGTGTACCCATGCACACAAAGATGGGAACAATAGACCCTGGGGACTACCAGAAGTGGGAGGGAAAAAGAGGGCAAGGACTGGAAACTTATCTACTGGATTCTATGTTCACTATCTGGGTGATGGAAAGAAGTCCAAACCTCAGCATCATGCAATATGCCCTTGTAACAAACCTGCACATGTACCTCCTGAATCTAAAATTAAAATTAAAATTAAAATAGATATGCTGCACTTCGTATTCCTAAAGTTAAAAAAGAAAGAGACGTGTGTTTCACATTAATACTCCTTAAAATGTTTAGCAACATCAAAATTTTAACAACAATATTAAAAGTGCAAAATTTTAGATGTACATAAACATTGTCAGTGATTAGTAATTAGCAAATGTACTGTGTTTTTAAGAGTTATCCCTTTAGAATGGACTTACAATGTCTGAGGAAATACAGATTCAACCACAGATTTCAGGGGAAACATAACTTTATAATCTGAATTACATAAAGCAATTCACAAACCATTTCTTGTTATTTTGTGCCATGGTGAAAACACATCCAGGACCTCAGATTATTTTTATATTAACCTTTTAAAAGATAATGATTTCTGAAGTTGAAACGTGAGAAGAAGTCCATTTCATCACTCCATAATAAAAAGTACTATTTCTGTAAATTAAAGTAAGAAAATGACCAATTTAAGTGGTCTGACATTTGTCATTTTGCATTATGCTCCTTGAAGTTATAGTTTATAAAATGTGTCCATTTTATAATTAAGCAAACAAGTACCAATTTGATATCAGTCTTCACATACACTACTAAACCAATGGCTCTTCCCTGCTGTTTACCTGATCTTATATATTCTAACTTGGTGCTAATGATCTGTAAATATCCCCTCTGCACCTTCCTGCTGTTCACATGCAGACCTGAGTCCAGAGTTAAACCCCCTATTTGCTGTTGCTTGCCATCAATGCTGCACCCATACTGGGGAACTGAGGGGAGCTGTGAGGATACAGGGTGCTGGACCCCCAAACCAGCCCCATGGCCTGTGGGTAAAATAAGACCCAATTCAGCTGGCACTGGCTGATGCTACTGGAAATCCACATCCTTTCAAATTCTTCCTAAATATTCTAGAGTCCCCAGGAGTGCTGCACCTGCTTCTCTGGACTATACCATCCCTGCCAAATGTCTGTTTTTCCTAATTTAGTGGACTGAGGTGGCAGCTCCTGTTGCTACTGATACAAAAGAAAATCTGTCCTGTCCAGGCCTCCTCTTTCTCCCTACCAAGCGGTGGTGTGCAGGAGCGGTGCACACAGCAGATCCTAGCGTTGGACACCCAGAACACTGCCTCTGTCTACCGCTGCCAAGCCACCAGCACCTGTGCTGCTGATGGCTGGACACCTGGAACAATTGCAGCAAAACCACAGTTTGAGCTTTTATGTACTTTTTAAAATATGGCTTTCCTGTCCTGAAGCGCAGACTGGTTCTGTAGGCACTTGGCTTGGAGAGACTCAAGCAGAAATTCATGCTGTGCTCAGAGCCAGCACTTAGCTCTGCTCTTACCACTGCCCTAACCCATATCGGCAGGTTCCTTCTTTTGTTTTCCTTACACTCAGTCTGTCCTAGAAGTCTCTTCGTTAGCACATATGGAAGGGTCACCAAAGGAGCAATGTCACCAGCACCCCAGGTACTTGAGGCATGATTGTCGCATTAGTATGTCCTGGGGCTTGGAGAAAAACAGACCCGCACCAAACACTCGTCTGGGAACACAGAAACATCAAAGTCCCTCATCCGTACACCTGCCACTCGACCCTGTTTCCTCTGGCTTTCTTCCCTGGTTCTAATCCCCAGCTGCTAACTGCAGTCTCTCTGAAGCCCTCTGCTTTTCCATTTCCAGAGGATGTGCTCTTTGGGCTCTGGCTGTGGGCAGTTCTCTCAGCCACTGGTTCCACATTCTCCACACTCTGCAGCCCTCCGAGTCTGAAAAGCTTCGACTCTAACATATACCATCCTTGGGGAACCACATTTACCCGGGAGGCAGGCAGTTCTGCGCACCTGAAACTCCTGTCAGGAGGACCCACCCAGGGGCTTCCTTGCAGAGGAGACCTCTCCAGGCCTCAGTGACTGTTCCAGACAGTCCCTCCCTCAATGCTTCATTTCTGGGAGGAAGCACAGTCCTGGAAATATTGCCCCATCTCCACCTATAGAAGCCTCATTTGTGGTGGAAAATGGGTAAAGGCATGAGAGATTTGCAGGGAAAAAAGGTCTGCAGGAGGAACTCCTCTAACCTTAGCTTTTTAATGGGGAAGACTAGACCCTACAGAGAAGGTGCTATTGTGAAATCACTTCATGTGCAACTCAAAGGATTTGTTGTTTTAATTTGAATAGAAAATGGCCAGTAAAATTATGGTTCGAGAAACACTGTGAGTTTGAAATAATTATGCTTCACCTTCTAAAAGATCTCAACTGCTCTCTTCAAGTAACTCCTTAAAACTGGGAGATAAGCTCATCAGTTGGCACGGTCAGATAACGTGGAACTCACCCGAGCTGAAATGAGCCTCTCGCCTCCGTTGGGACTTTGTTGGCAGTACCTGTGGGGCTCTGGCCTTAGGACTCCCTGTGTGGGAACACAAAATAGATGGAGCTCACCTTTGAAAAAAAGGACTGTCCGCTTCTCTACTTAGATAATGCCAGCATAAATCATATACGAGAGCTGTGAACACAGTACAGCGACTCCTGGTAGAACTTCCGTTTCTCCTCCGTAATCAGCCCCACGCAGTGTATCTGATGGAAGGCTCCTACCTGGCTGGAGAGTCACTGGCATCTGGGGAGAGGCTGCTGCGGCCCCTCCCAGCTCGTCCACTGTTATTGGGACACCATTCTTCCTTCCAGCCCTTCGGTCCTCACTGGGCTTCCCAGTCTCTCATATCTAAATGTTACCTTTCGTTTCAGTATAGCTTTACCAACGAGGGATGCAGCCCTCTTCAAACCCTCTTCTGAAAAGGGGCTGTTTTCTGCCAGGATCCACACTCTTGGCCTTGCGTCCACAGTGTGGACTTTCCAATGGATGCCTCCTTGTCCTGACACCTGGTCTCCCTACCCCCTCTTGCCTCCAGCATGGTTCTTGTGACCAACCCACCCCCTACAACAAATGCATTCCCAGGGGTCTCCACCTGAGCATTACAGCTGTGATGTGGGGAGGCCCTGCCCATTGTAGGATGTTCAGTAACAGCCCTGGCCTCCATGCCCTAGAGGCCACTAGCACCCCTCCCTCAGGCCAGGAACACACTGACAGTGCTCCACCTCAGCTCCAGCACACATCTCTCACTGTGAGGGGTAGTAGTGGAGCCCACTCGGGCCCATGCACAGGCTGGGAGAACCAAGGGCTGCCAGGTTAGCATATGTTTGCTGTCCAGGAGCCTGTGGGCCAACACCTCCACCCCTTTCTCAATATTGACCACCTCTTGCATAGGGTCCAGCTTGAAAATGTTTGCCTTGGTGCTTATGATCTTGTGTAACTGCAATTGTCCCAAAGGCAGTAGCTCGGGACAACATGGCTATACATTTTACATCCACTGTCGGGTGGGCCACATTCTATTAAAGGAAGTCATTTAAAAATCCCAATTCATGGAATCATGCACCCACTGGTTGATAGGCTTCACTTCAAATACATGACTAGAAGACACGAAGCTGATCATTTCTGAATATATGTGACATGAAGATGTAGATTCTAGGATATTAATGCTTTTCTCTGTTTCTTACATGTGCCTGTGCCTTGCTGATCATTCTAAATGTTTGCATGATGTTGCTTGGTGGCTAAGCCATTGAATACTTTAGTTAGGCAGTTTTACACTTCAGTAAAATGAATTAAATGCAACTTAAATTAGCAACTTTCCAGAAAATGAAGTGTAGTTCATGATCAAGCTGCAACTTCATTTTATGCCAACTATTTATTGGTTTTCTGCTGCATGGTCATTTTATTACCTGAAAGATATTAGAAAGATGTGTATAACAAAAATATTATAGAAAGAAAGATATTGTTTTCTCAATATTCCTGTTACTTAAATTAAGACACATGCATGCACACACACACACACATAGACATGGAGAGAGAGCCCGAGAGAGCTCTCTACATTCAGTCATGCTGCATCTCCAGGTGGCTTTATCTCAGCCAAGGGAGGATGATCGCTGTGATCATTATGCTTTTCCCTTGACCATGATCCAAATTTAGCCAGACACTGAGACAGATGAATGGTTCATCCATCATGATCAAATTGGAAAACATAGTGGAAAGGTGGCCTTTTTATCTCCAAATGTCTAGTTCTCTTTCCAAGTAGCCTCACTTATTCATACCCATGCAAATGAGATGGACGTGGAGATGTATTTGGAAATTCACAGTATAGTTCCAAATTCAGAGATGTTGGGACACCAAGGAAGGATTCCAACCAGAAATGGTTCTTAAAATATCAAGAAACTTTCAGTTAAAAATATTTGTATTCCCCAGGGAAATAAAATCTACCTAATAGTGAAACTATGTTTTAGCATACTAAAGAAGATAAATCTGAAAATAAAAAGAAATATAATTATTAACACAGACGTGGAAGCATAAAAAGAAATGTTCCAAGTAAGTTCAACCTTGAAACATTGTGTAGGCACAGATCTCTGGTGTCAGCTATGTGCCTGTGGGCCCAAGAAAGACTCTCTGCCCATGCCTGGAAGCTGCTTTCATCTCTGTACCCACTGCACTGCATCCCTCTCCCATGCCGTGCAGAGAGAGCTGCATGGCAGGAGGGCACCCATTCTCATTGTCCTGGCTGCATTTAATGGCTCTTCAAGACTTCCTTTTGAGTGTAGAAGGAAGGATAGAGTTGGTTTTATTTGCCTTTGAATCTAGGAAATACAGTGGTCAGTACAGATAACTGTCAAATGCAGAGGTCTTTTGTGCAGAATGACAGTGATGGTTTTAAAGCCTGGTTTTCAATGGGCAGCCAGCTCTTCCCACTGGCCAGCCTTAACCTTTCACCTGGGTTTTCATAGGACTGCCCCTTTGGGGAATGTGAGGGAGTCACTCCCCTCTGAGTGCAAGTGGAGATCTCACATAAGAGGGTGACGTCTGTTCCATCAGTCTCAGAAGGAAGACAGTCTTAACCTGTCAAACGGACATGGTTGGCTGGTGATTCTGAACGAAACCCACCTCCTCCCCACAAACGTCCCCCAGAAGAGGTCCCCATCACAGCACAGCTACTGGAAGAGCTGTTGTCAAATCATACTTCCCATCAGTAACATCAGTGGCCTTTGTCGTATCCAGATGCACTAAGAATACATCAGATTCGAAAAATTAATAAGCTAAGAAAAGCTTTTGACAATGCAGTTTTCAGAGCTCAAATGTCCCCTTTTCTTTCCATCTGGGCCAGCACAGTGTTCATTAACTTGACTATGCATCTTACCCTAATGTTTACCATGCACTAACTATAAAACCTTGGAACATTTTGCAATATATTTACACTCAAGATATTGTGTGCACATGAAAAGTATCAAATATCATTGTGCAGGCGCCACTGGAAGCAGTTCCAAGGAAAGCTTGAGTCACAGGACCAACAAACATTTCATGAGCATCTTCTGCACAGCAGTCGTTGCACCAGAGGCAGCACAGGATAGCGAACCAGCAGCCGCTCTGGAGCCAGGCAGACGTGGATTTGAATTCTGACCCTATCACCTGTGATGTTAGGCACAGTTCCCCCCTCTCTGAATCCCAGTTATCTAAGATCATAACATTACCCACTTCCCAGGATCTACATAAGGACTTAAACAGAGAGCAATGTTTATAGACTTTATAGCTGGTGCTAGCACTAAATGGCCATTTCCCTTCTCCTTCTATAGGAGCTGGGAGTGTAAGAAAATATAACAGTCCCCAAGCTCTCAGGAAGTTGCAGCTCTTTGGGAGAGATAACGCATGAATAGAATTCACAGAATACAAAGCAATCAGTTGTGGGGGCAGTTACTATGTAAAAGCTGGAAATTAAAATTATTCAAATATCAATGGCAACCTAAAGCACATAATCATACCTCCAACAAGGTCTGAGATCTGTTATCAGCTTCCTGTGAGAAACCCTCCTCCTCGGGCTTAGAGTTCCTGTGTGTAGACACGTTACACAATGCCTACCACATGAGTTCACCAGCATCTGCTCTTGACATGGGATGAGTTCCCAACCGTCCTTTAATGGGGTCTTCCCTTTCCTCTTCCTACTACTGCCACACCTGTGACAAGGGAAGAAAGACTCACTGCTGTTGTAGCTCAACAAGGAGCAAAAGCCTGTCCCTTGCAGAGGAGGAGTCACCCCACATCTTTAGTCACAAGCTGTGGGGGACAGAGGGGTGACCTTCTGTGGGGGCCAAGGACCCTGAGGCGCATCCTGAGCTCAGACCATGGGAAAGGGACAATAAGACATTTGCCTGCTCCTATTCTGTCCTCTGTCCGGATATTACTATGTTGATGATTAGGTTGAACTATGTAAAACTGATGATTTTTGATCTACAAAAAATGGCTCATCACGTGATCCTGCCTGTTCACTCCTGCCTAGCTACTGAAGCTCATCTCCTACAGACAGGCATCTCCCTGACTGGCCTGCTGGGTTAAAAGCCCCCTGGGAATCCCCAGCACAGCCTGAAAGCTGAACACTGCACTGACTTCACTATGTTGAAGTGACGAGTGCTTCGGATGCCTCATTCTTAAATCCTTTAACAGAACACAGGGGCTTCTGAAAGGGCTACTCCCTGTTTCCAAATCAGTGATGAGTGATTTTAAAACTACCTAAGATAGGTTCAACATTAGTTCTCAACAAGACTGAGTAGTTAAAATAACACAAACAATCCATCCACTTAGGTTATTTCATACACACACACACACATTTGTAAAGTAATTTTGCGATTAAAATTTTAATATGCCAATGCTTTGAATAAAGACCAGCTCTAGCCATCAGTTTCATTAAAAAATTATTCATTAAATTTACCAACATTCTATATGCTTATGGTGTACAACATGATGTTTTGAAATATGTCTACATTGTGGAATGGCTAAATCAGGCTAATTAACATACTTATCCTTTTTTGTGGTGAGAACACAAAATCTACTTGCTTAGCAATTTTCAAGTATACAATACATCATGATTATGGTCACCATGGTGTACAGTAGATCTGAAATTATTCCTTCTGTCCAGCTGAAATTTTGTATCTTTTGACCAACATCTCCCCATTCCCCCACCCCCTGGCTTCTGGCAATCACCGTTCTACTCTCTGCTACTATGAGCTTGATATTTTTAGATTTTAGATATTTTGGAGATCATGAGGTGCTTGTGTTTTGTGCTCATCAGCCTCCTTAGTTGGGAAGAGTGGAGAGGGACTTAAGTGTGACCTTGGGCCTAATTACAGTGTTTCTGGAACCTAACAATGTATTCTACAAGATTTAGGCTAGAATAACTTCCCTTTACTAATCTACTTAAAACAAACAAATGCTCTACCCTTGATTGAACATAAACCAAGCTCACCCCTCTGAAGTCCTTGCATTAATAGAGTATTGGGTTTCCACAAACAACCTCTGTTTTTAGCCACTTAGCTGATGATCCAAGGTAGAAGGCACTATGCCCATTTTCCACAGCAACCAACTTCCAGGAAGAATGTGCTTAGTAGAAGTAAATAGCAGACACAGGGGCAGCCCAATGACACATCTATTTTGAGAGCAGTTGACCTAGATGTTCTAACACTGCAATTAGGACAGATGCTGGCCTGCACTGGGCTCTCTCAGACTATGTATAGATGGGCTGGGTGGGGTACATGCTATTGGCCAACAGCAGTTTAGGGCCAGGGTCCTCTGGGGTGGTCCTGGGCTCTGAGATGAGACTCTGGTCTCAAGAGTGAGGGAAGCCAAAAACTCTGCAGTTTTGCAGGAAGCCAGAGTCTCTGCAGTCAGACCCTAGGTTTGAATCCTGGGTTCACCACTTAGCTGTTTAATATTAGGCAAGTTATTAACCTTCTGCACTTCAGTTCTCGGATCACCAAGCTAGAGAGATCAATAATAAGGATAACGATGTGCTTCATGTAAAGAGTCTGACCTGCTTCCTGGCTCACAGTGAGAGCACAACTACAGTGTCCGCCTTATCCAAGCAGGATATGTCCCAAGATCCCCAGTGATGCCTGAAATCATGAATAGTACTGAGCCCTCTCTATACAGTACTATACATGAATTTTTTTCCTTATTCACCATTTTATTGATTGAAAATTCATTCTTACCCTGGATCTTAGTATCCTCAATATACTTTTTTTTTTAAAAAAATTCTATGTCAAGAACTTTAACCTTTCACTTAATGGAAGCACTTTATGACTTCTCTTTGGCACATCCAAATTGCTACGCTTGAGCTATTCAAATTGCTACTGAAATCACTACTCTTGAGCATTGGGGCCATTAAGTAAAATAAGGATGACTTGAACACAAGCAATGTGATTCTGCAATAGTTGATCTGATAACCAAGACTGCTATGAAGTGAGTCACAGTGGGTGTCATAGACAGTGTGGAGACACTGAAGAAGGGGAGGATTCACATCCAGGTGGGATGGAGTAAGGTGGCTCGAGTTTTCTTTGCACTAGTCAGAATGGCTCACAATTTAAAACTTATAAATTGTTTATTTCTGGAAGTTCCTATTTTATATTTTTGGAACACAGTAGGCCACAGATAACTAAAACCTTGGAAAGTGAAACCTCAGAGAAGGAGAACTACTGTGGTGATAGCCATATGGAATGAAGAAAAATCACTTATGAAGATGGGATAGAATTGCAAAATTGGCCCACTCCCTTGATGCTACTGTTGCCATAGAAATGTAAACACCATTAAAAGCTTTCTCTTCTACAAAGAAATGTAATACCATCACAAAGAAGAGAACATTCTTCATATAATAATAAAAACATGCACTTTCCTCATTAGTTTAGAAGTAACCTTAGTTGAAGTTGTATATGCCCCCTGGACTTGTGATTTCTTATCTGATGTCTTTACGCACATAACTAAGTGGTTCTCCAGGGATAACAGGACTAATATGAACATTCACTGACTGTTACTGTGTAGGCACACCTCACATATTTTTAATGCTCACACGTTATGAGCTTTAAAGCTAGGAGGTAGGTGACTCCTAGCTGTCACCATTTTATGGGACACAGAGGTGGGAGGTAGTGAGTCCCTCGGCCACGCAACCTGTAGATGACCTGAACTCCAATGTGCCTGCTTTGTGTGCTCACACGTCACACCCACACTGGGCTCCCGCCATAGCGAACACACACATTCTTCATTGTCTGCCTTGTGTTGTGTGAATTCTTCATCTGCCTGTATAAGGTGCAGAATAAGAGGGATAAATACTCTTAATCAGACCTCACAAAGAACCCTCCTGCAAGCCAGGGGGCTTTATTGTGTGACCACATGGTGAAACATGGTTTGGCCAGGAAACTCCAATGCTGGGATTTCACTCCACTATGCCTAACCGGATTTCAAATTCTCATCCCTAAAATACACTGTGAGCCTTGATGACACCCAGTTGTGCTCCAAGGAGAAAACAAACAAACAAGTTTTTGGACAGGACACTTTAAGTTCTAGACTCTTCAGACCCTTTCTACTTGTCCTGAGATAACAAGTGTTGGCTATTTCACATTTTTTTTTCTTTGATCCAGAACCTTAAGCTTTTTAATATGTTTGGCAACTTCCGCACCTTTTGGTCTCCTTGGGATATAGCAACTCTTCCTCATCCGGAAGCCCAAAGGGCCAGAGGATCATTTTCCCCACTCCCCTTGCACCTGGGGCATAGGCAAACGTCCTATTTAGCAAAGGTGTGTCACCAGGGCAAAATCAGTGAAGCATCCATTCCAAGGGGTTTTAGCATCAGGGTGGCAGTAATATCCTGTTTCATGGGTGGCACTTGCCATTGACCCACAGCATCAGTAGAGGTAGCTGGTTGCAGCATCCAGGGTTCAGCAGCAGTGATGATGGCATTGGACTAATTCTGTGGTGTGCTTTTACTTGTAATTTTGGCTACTCAACCCACCTTATATCCTGGCAAATCTCTAATTCATTCTCTAAACTACTGAGTCTTGTTGTGACCGACCTTTCTTTTGCTTAACCCATGTGATCAATTATTTGATCACAGTGTATCTATGTCCTTGCTACGTGAATATGTAGCTTTTCCCAGCATGAAGTGGAATCTATTTCCCTATCCCTTAAATCTTATTCTTCTGATTTGCTTAGGCCAAAAGAAAGTGTCAGGTATTTAGTAATTTCTACTCTCAAGACAGGGTCACAAGAAGACTTAGAAGCTCTCCACTAAGTGTCTTAGGAATCTTTTCAGCCACAATATGAATGTGCCTTGGCAACTCTGTTGGGCAGTGAACAACCTTGTCATCCAGAGGTAAGAAATCCCAGCTGAGGCATTCTACATATGATAGCTGACTGCTGTCTCACAGATTAAAAACAACAATAAAATGAGTCCAGCACAAATTGCCAGCCCACTGAGTCATGAGCTACATCACTGATTCTTGTTTTGTGGCACTATCTTTTGGAGTGGTTTGTTACACAGTAAAAGCTAATCGTTAAATTCAACCTGAGTTGCTTTCTGTTATTTACATCTAAGAACCTCAACTACCTTCTTAAAGTGTTGGGATAACAGGTGTGAGCCACCGCACCCGGCCTCATCCAGGATTTTTATAGTTTGAGATCTTACGTTCAAATCTTCAATCCATCTCGAGTGAATTTTTGTATTTGGAGAAACATAAGGGTCCAGTTTCATTCTTCTACATATGGCTAGCCAGTTTTCCCAGCACCATTTATTAAATAGGGTATCCTTTTCCTATAGTTTGTATTTGTCAATTTTGCTGAAAATCAATTGGGTGTAGGTGTGCGGCATTATTTCAAGGATCTTTATCCTGTTCCATTGGTCTATGTGTCTATTTTTGTATCAGTACCATGCTGTTTTGGTTACTGTAGCCTTGTAACATAGTGTGAGGTAGGGTAATGTGATGCCTTTGATATTTTTCTTTTTGCTTAGGATTGTCTTGGCTGTTGTGGCTATTCTTTGGTTCCATATAAATTTTAGAATACATTTTTCTAAGTGTGCAAAATGACATTGATAATTTTATAGGAACATCACAGAATCTAGAGACTTATTTGCACAGTATAGACATTTTAATGATATTGATTCTTCCAAACCACGAGCATAGAATGTCTTGTTTCATCTATAATTTCTTTCAGCAATTTTGTAGTTCTCCTCATAGAGCTCTTTCACCCCTTGGTAAGATGTATTCCTAGGTATTTCATTTTGGTTTTGTGTGTGTGTGCATGTACGTGTGTGTGTGTGTATTATACATGGGATTACATTTTTGATTTGGTTCTCAGCTTATTGGCATGTGGAAATGCTACTAACTTTTGTATGCTGACTTTGTATCCCGAGATTTGGCAGAATCTTTAGGGTTTCTAGGTATAGAATCATATCTTCAGTGAAGAGAGATAATTTGACTTCCTCTTTTCCAATTTGGATGTTTATTTATTTCTCTTGCCTGATTGTTCTGGCTAAGACTTCCAGTGATATGTTGAATAGGCGTGGTGTGAGTGAACATTCTTGTCTTCTTTCCGTTCTTAGGAGGAATACTTCCAGCTTTAACCCGTTCAGTATGATGTTTGCTGTGGGGTTGTCATAGATGCCTCTTATTTTGAGTTATGTTCCTTCAATGCCTAGCTTGTTGAGGTTTTTTCTCATAAAGGAATGTTGGTTTTTATGCTTTTCCTGTGTCTACTGAGATGATCCTATCATTTCTGTTTGTTTTTAATTCTGTTTATGTAGTGAATCACTTTTATTCATTTGCATATGATGAACCATCCGTCATCCCAGGAATAAAGCCCATATGATTGTGGTGAATTCACTTTTTGATGTGCTGCTGGATTCAGTTTACTAGTTTTTGTTGAGAATTATGTTGAGGATTTTTGCACCTATGTTCATCAGGGATATTGGTCTGTAGTTCTTTTCTTGTTGAGTCTTTGCCAGATTTTAGTATCAGGATGATACTGGATTCTTGGACTGAGTTAGGAAGGAGCCCCTCCTTGACAATTTTTTGGAATTGTTTCAGTAGGATTGGTACCAGCTCTTCTTTACATGTCTGGTACAATTCAGCTGCAAAGTCATCTTAATTAGGGCTTTTCAGGGTTGTTGGCACGTTTTTTATTACTGATTCAATTTCCTTACTTGTTATTGATTTGTTCAAGATTTCTGTTCCTTTCTGATTCAATCTCAAGAGGCTGTGTGTTTCTAGGAATTTATCAGTTTTCTCTAGATTTTCTAGTTTGTATCCATAGAGACGTTCATAGTCTCTGAGGATCTTTGTTTCTGGGGGGGTTGGTTATAATGTCACCTTTGCCATGTTTTATTGTGCTTACTTGGATCCACTCTTGTTTATCCTTTCAAAGAACCAGCTTCATGTTTCATTGATCTTTTTGTGTGGTTGTTTTGGTCTCAATTTCATTTAGTTGTGCTCTCATTTTAGTTGTTTCTTTTCTTCTGCTAGCTTTGGGTTTGGTTTGTTCTTGTTCTTCTAGTTCCTTCAGGTACAGCATTAGGTTGTTAATTTTAAATCTTTCTATTGTCTTGATGTAGGTGTGTAGCACTATAAACTTTCCTCTTAACACTGCTTTATACCACATCCCGAGATTTTGGTACGTTATGTCTTTATTTTATCTTGTTCCAAATAATTTTTTATTTCTGCCTTAATTTTATTATTTACTCAAAATTCATTCAGAAGCAAGTTGCTTAGTTTCCATGTATTCATGTGGTTTTGAGAGTTCCTCTTGTTAATGCTTTCTATTTTCATTCCACTGTGATGAGAAGATGCTTGGTATAATTTTGATTTTTTTTTAATATGTTAATACCTGTTTTAAGACTAAGCAGGTGGTCAATCTTAGAGCATGTTTCACATGCAGATGAGAAGAAAGTCTATTCTGTGGTTGTTGAGTGGAGTATTCTGTAAAAGTCTGTTAGCTCCAAAAAATCAAGTGTCAAATTTAAGTCCAGAATTGCTTTGTTCATTCTCTGTCTCGATGATCTGTCTATTGCTATCAGTGGAATATTGAAGTCCATCATTATTATTGTGTGGCAGTCAAAGTATTTTCTTAGGTAAAGAAGTAATTGTTTTTTAAATCTGGGCACTCCAATATTGGGTGTATATATATATATATTTAGGATAGGTAAGTCTTTTGTTAAATTTAACCCTTTATCATTATGTAATGCCTTTTTTGTCCTTTTCAACTGTTGTTGGTTTAAAGTCTCTTTTATCTGATATAAGAATAGTGAACCTGGTTCGTATTGTTTTTTATGTGTATGATAGATCTTTCTCCATCCCTTTACTTTGAGCATATGGGTGTCATTACACATGAAATGGGTCTCTTAATTAAAGTAGAAGTTTGGGTCTTCTTTTTTAACCAACTATCCACCCTGTGTCTTTTAAGTGGGACATTTAGACAATTTATAGTCAAGGTTAATATTGATATAATATTATCAATATTTTTGTTCCTATCATCATATTAGCTGATTGTTTTGCAGTCTCCATTGGGTCTGTGGGTTATGTACTTATGTGTATTTTTGTAGTAGCAGGTATTGTTTATTTCCATGTTTAGACCTCCCTTAAGC
This sequence comes from Rhinopithecus bieti, assembly GCF_001698545.2. Lineage (NCBI taxonomy): Eukaryota > Metazoa > Chordata > Mammalia > Primates > Cercopithecidae > Rhinopithecus > Rhinopithecus bieti. The sequence goes on along the minus strand of NW_016809522.1, from coordinate 80,614 downwards.
ATCTCTTGTAGGGCTGGTATGGTGCTGTATCTTTTTTTTTTAACCTTGGGAAAGGTGATTATTTTAAATAAATCCAGTAAATTGTTGTTAATCATGAACTTCATATTCCTGAATGAGCTTGTTCACTAAAATTCATTTGTACCCCCCAGTCAATAGTTGCAGTGGTTAGTGAAAGTGTCCTGTCTACAATCTAGTAAGTGCCATGCTTTAGATTGTTTTTTGTTGTTGCTTTTGCATTTTTCTTTTTTATTTTGGTAATTTTCCTATTTAAAATGACACCAACCATAATGCTGAAGTGCTGGCTAGTGTTCTTAAATACAAGGAGGTGGTGATGTGATTTATGGGAAAAATATGTATGCTAGATAGGCTTTGTTCAGACATGAGTTATAGTGCTGCTGGCTGTTAGTTCAGTGTCAATGAATTAACAATATATATTAAATACAGAGTCTTTCAACCAAAACACAAATAAAACAATTTTATGTATTGATCAGTTGATGAAAATATGACCAGAGGCTGAGAGGAACCTACCCCTCTGAAACAATGATTTAGAGGGTATTTCCCCTAGAAATGATGATTCAATATTCAGTAATTCAGTATTTTTGGTGACTTAACAGATCATAGCTAACATACATAATAAGAACAAACTGTGTATTATATGCCATTCAGTCAATTGTCATTTATTGATGTCTACATAACTAACTAACAAGTGACTTCAGGTCCATTTTAAGGCAGGCTGAAAAGTTGTATATTAAATTAGATTCTGGAACTCAGAAATATAATCATAGATTAAAAGATCTAAATGAATTCTCCTGTTGTCTTAATTTCTTATTTACAGATAACAATACCAAGGCCCAGAGAAGTAACATGCCCAAGGTGACACAAGCAGAGGTCCAGTTACTCTCCATCTGCTGCTTTCTTAATTATACTATATGTCATGTAAAATCTTCTAAATCATCCTGGAGCATTCGGACTGGTGAATTTTAGAAGCATGCTATCTTAAGAATGTACCTTGGGGTCCATATTATGACACACTGTATTAATCCGTTTTCATGCTGCTGGTAAAGACATACCATACCCGAGACTGGGAAGAAAAAGAGGTTTAGTGGACTTACAGTTCCATATGGCTGGGGAGGCCTCACAATCATGGTAGAAGGCAAGGAGGAACAAATCACATCTTACATGGATGGTGGCAGGCAAAAACAGAGAGGGAGTTTGTGCAGGGAAACACCTGCTTTTAAAACTGTCAGATCTTGTGAGACTCATTTACTAGCACAAGAATAGTGCAGGAAAGGCTCATCTCCATAATTCAATCACCTTCTACTGGCTTCCTCCCACAACATGTGGGAATTGTAGGAGTTAAAATTCAAGATGAGATTGGGGCGGGAGGGACACAGCCAAACCATATCAGAGACCAATGGTCAGGTTTATTAAAGTTCAGAGAAACATTATTCTCCAGTGCCTTCTTCTGACTTAAGGGCAGTTCCTATTTGATTAAGATACTTTACTAGAGCAAAATGGCAAAGTATGCAACTTCAAATTCACATCCATCATAGAAACATTTTTTAAAAAGCAGAAATTGCCAAAACAACTTTGTCAGAGTTCTGGATAGTAGTCACATTTTAACGGCAACTAAAATAAAGTGTAATAAAAAAGGAACTTAAGAATAAAAATCTTTGTCAAAACACTAGCTAAAAGCAAGTTAAGAGACAGAGACTTTATGTAACCACACATGACAAGGAATACAGTTTTTGAAAAAATAGTTTGGAGAAAGTGATTAAACAAATAGACAACTGCAGAAGTCTACAATAAAAAACCTGAAACTCTGGAGAAAAGGAAAATATAATTATCAGTTACCACATTATAATATTCAAATCTCTGGATTTCAACAAAAGATCAGAAGGCATTCAAGAAACAGGAAAATATGGCCAATTTCCAATAAATAAATAAATTGATGGAAATGATCATTGAGAAAGCACAGAAGATATCAGACTTACCAGGCAAAGACTACAAATTGATTTCCTTAAATATTCTCAAAGAGCTAAAGGGAATCAAGAAAATAATTTATGGACAAAAGAAAACTATCAGTAAAGAGGCAGAAATTAGTAAAGGGAACCTGGAGCTGAAGTATGCAATAACTAAAATTTTTAAATTACTAGAGGCTTCAACCACAGAATTGAGCAAACAGAAGAAAGAATAAGCAATCGAATATAGAACAATTGAAATTATCCAGTGTAAAGAGCATAAAGAATAAAGAAAAGTGAACGCAGCCTAAGTGATCTGTGGGACATTATCAAGCAAATTGACATATGCATTATTGGAGTCTTAGAAGAATAAGAAGGAGAGAAAAGAACAGAAAAAATATTTGAGGAAATAATAACCAGTTCCTCACAAATTTCCTGACAACCATGAATGTACACATCCAAGAAGTTCAACAAGCTCCAAGTATTATAAACCCAAGAGTCACACTATAATATATTCACAATATATAATTCACAAAATAAAGTTAAGACACATTGTAATCAAGCTGTAAAAAGTCAAAGACAAAGAGAATTTTGAAAGCAGTAAGAGAAAAGCAGTCCTTCGTGTACAAAGTATTCTCAGTAAGATCAACAACCAGTTCTCAATACAAACCATGGCAGATAGAAGGTAGTGAGATGACATGTTAACAGTGCCAAAAGAAGAAACTGTCAATCATGAATTCTTTATCTGATGAAACTGTACTTCAAAAATAGAGGTAAAATTAAGACAATCCCAGATAAACAAAAGCTGAGTGATTTATTTGCCAATAGACCTTCCCTACAAGAAATGCTAAATTGAGTCCTTCAGAAATAAAAAAGCAATTGACAGTGACCTGAAGAACAAAGATATAAAGATTTCTGGTAAAATGAACTGCATAGGTAAACATAAAAGGCAGCATTATTGCATTTTTTTGTTTGGAAATACACTTTTTATTTCTTACATGATTGAAAAGTATAAACATATAAAAAATAATCATGTCGTTGTTATTTAGCAGACATTGTATTCTCAAGCCAAAAGAGTCACATGTGCATACAATGTTAAGATAAAAGGGTAAAGGCCTTTTATAGTTAACTACTTAAAAAAAAAAAAAAATACCATTGAGTACTTTGTTTTTAGTGTTCATAAAAATCCATGGAACTTTAGGAAAAGCTATTCAGGGCTGAGTTTCCTTTGATAGGGTTTTATTGTCCAAATCAACTTTGTCAAGATGTTCTTAGTAATCAGTTCCACGGGATAGTTATATATGAATGGTCCTTTGCAGTCAGTGACAGTTAGATTTTATTGAACTCACTAAACAATACAGAAAAAAATCCAGTGTTGTTTCAGTGCATTTCAACCAACTTCAACTGAGTTGAGAACTTCATAATATTATTTTTAAAATAAGTGGTTTAACTGCAAGAAAGGGGGAATTAAAGTGATGCTGAGGCCAAGCACGGTGGCTCATGCCTGTAATCCCAGGACTTTGGGAGGCCGAGGTGGGTGGATCACGAGGTCAGGAGATGGAGACCATCGTGGCTAACACGGTGAAACCCCGTCTGTACTGAAAAAATACATATATATACAAAAAATTAGCCAGGCATGGTGGCAGGCACCTGTAGTCCCAGCTATTCAGGAAGCTGAGGCAGGAGAATGGTGTGAACCTGGGAGGTGGAGCTTGCAGTGAGCAGACATTGCACCACTGCACTCCAGCCTGGGCAACAGAGTGAGACTCTGTCTCAAAAAAATAAATAAATAAAAAATAAAGTGATGTTGAGAACGAGGTTTTTAAATGTATTAATTGTATCTAGGTTTTCATAGGCGGCCTTCATCTTGAACCTTCCTTATACTTCCTTTCTGTTTAACACCCTGCTCTATGTCATACTTAAAGGGATATAGTTATCACTAAAATGGACAGAGTGGGTTAATTTTAAGAAGACCTTAGGGCGTGAAACTCAAATTGTATATTAGTATAATCAATGACTGCATCTGATCCCACATTTTTGCTTCTATCTTTAACATACACTGTCACTTAGGGTTTTTTCTTTGATATTTCTCCTCAATTTTCATAATTAAGAAACAACTCTCTATCAAAGATTTTAAACATAAAATACACTTTTATTTACAATTGAGAATGTTGGACATGAATTTACACATATCCATCATCATATATGGAAATTTGGCATTGTAATGCTCATTAGAATGAACAAAAACATGTAACTGAATTCTTGTTCCTTATCATTAATATTTATTCCTGATTGGTTCAGTTACATATATAGCAGGATAGAAACACATACAGATGTTTCTCAACTTATAATGGCAGTACCTCCTGACAAGTCCATTAAAATTGGAAAATATCATAAATCAAAACTGTGTTTAATAAACCTAACCTACTGAACATCATAGCTTAGCCTAAACTATTTTAAACGTGCTCAGAACACTTACATTAGCCTACAGGTGGGCAAAATTATCTAATACAAAGCATATTTTTTAATAAAGTGCTGAATATCTCATGTAACTTACTGAATACTGTACTTAAAGTAAAAAATAGAATGGTTCTCATGCATTCAAATAATGCATACTTGTAGTACAGTTTCTATTGAATGTCCGTCAATCTTGCACTATTGTAGCTACATGTAGATGGTCTCAACTGAGACACAGAAATGTTTGGCACCCCACTGGAAGTTGAGCAACATCTGTGGTTTTCAAGTATTTTAACAATGTTGAAGACCTTGTCTATATACCCTATCACTCTTAAAGAAACTGTTTTGATAGGGATTGAGCTTTGGATACCTTATAAAGGTGAACAATAGCACTCCATACAGATCAGCCTCATAGTCAAAGGGGAGCACCCCTATTCCTAACTTTATTCTTTACAAGACCTTGGCTCATCTTAATAATTTATATAATTAACTCTTGGCTTGTGGGGCCTTCCCGGTTGTGATTGCAAGTAAGCAACTTGCACTTGGCACTTTTTATGTGCAAATAGGCTAGCTCTCGCTCTCTCTCTTTCCCTATTTTTGATCCCTACTTAAATTTTAGAATTCAAAAGTGAATCGATATTTTATCCAGTGTTGTTGAACTGTCTCTGGGATTAAATATATTCATAGGATATCATTTAGGAAGGAAGGAATGAAGGAAGGAATGAAGGAAGGAAGGAAGGAAGGAAG